>NW_015151220.1:217345-266438 GCF_000732505.1 Cyprinodon variegatus
AAAAAAAAAAAAAAAAACTAATTTAAAAACAAAAAAAAAGTTAAAAAGCCTAGTTAAAAATTACATTTGGGTTTATAAACTAAAAAATGTAAGTGCCAGTATCAGCATTAATGCCTCTAAGGTTATGTTGTACCAAAAAAATTGTTTTTTTCACTCTCAGAGTGTTTTTCATGAACTTCTTGTAGAAGCACTTTTGTTATTTTTCTTAATATATTCGGGCAAGTTGGCGTTTCTTGTTAGTACATTGACATTCATTTTTTGCCATCAAAATATTCATATTTTTGTTACAAGGTAATAAGGTCTTGTCCTGGTTTCCAACACTAATGGCTTGAAATTGTTATTTTTTAAGTATTTCACTGAATAATGCAAAGTGATATTTGTTTTGTCATTTTTTCCGCTTAGTCAAATCAAAACTAAACAGAAAAACACGTGGTTTATTTATCTGCGAACGCTTAAAAGTTGTGCATACTTGTTATAAGGTGTCAGCTTTCCAATTGTAATGGGAATCTGATCAGCGTCCATGAGCTCCGCGTTGACGCAGAGCCTTTCACCCCACGGTCCACTGCTGAACAGCACCACCTGGTGGACAGATGATGGAACCGCAGCCGACACACTGCGAGTCCCCTTCGCTCTGACGAGGTAAAAAACGAAGGAAATCAACACAAGATCGAGCTTTTACCTAAATAAATAAATCTCAATAGTTACTAACAGGTGTCCGAAGTATTGTCTGATATAGAATGAATTAAGGAGCAATAAAAAGCACAGCATAACAACACACTGTAAAATAAAAACAAACATGTAACCTACGTCAGGAGCCTTTGAGGGGGACCGTTTAACCCAAAAATACCGTAAATTCCAAACTCATCCATCTTGGAATCTTCCTCAACTTTCCGCATGAACTTTACCAAGGTTTAAAACTACTTAAAACGCCGATGTTTTCAGCCTCTCCCGCCACTGCTGCCTGTAGGCCTTCTAAATTCCGCGCTAGTTCTGGTCAAATGGCTAGGTTGCACTCGCTTTTTTGATCAGCGTATCCTTTCAGGAGGCGTGCGCGATGTCGAACCCCAGTGACAGCCTGTGATCCACCCGTGCTGCGCACCCCGACAAATTTATCAAGCTCACCCCAGGCGGTGTTCGGCACCCTCCCTCTGTTATCAGGGGAGACGTTCAAAGACGTTACACAGTACGTTTGTTGCCAACCGCCAATAAATCCAACAAGAAGAGGAAGAAGTCAAACAGCTGTGTTGTTAATGTTGAGAAAATGTTTGAACGTAGTTAAAATGAGATAAAAGAAACACTCATATTTATGTTATGTATAAATTCAAAAGATTCGATCCTAAACGCTTAAAGCTAAAATATATTTCATTAATTTAAAAAAATAAATATTTTATATATACATATAAGTTGTCTTTTTCACACAATTGTGAAAAAGGTATAAAACCAAGAGGTTCTATATGACTTTTCGATTCGTATTATTCGGTCATCTTTTGGACAGTCTAGAATTTAACATAATTTACATCAGCGTTGTAAACTGGAGCGTTGATCTTGAACGCAGCCCTACGCAAACGGAACCTTCGCAAAGCATTGTGGGATTGGATGCCGGCGAAAGCTTCTCGAAAGAACTGCCAAGATGATGGTGAGTGAGTTAGCATCGAAGCCCCAGAAATCAACACATAATCCGTGTCCATCCTTTAGTTTATCGTTTATTTTTCACATGAAAATGTATCCGGTTGTTTGTACCCGACATTCAAATGAGTCAAAACGATGTTATTTTATGGAAATAACTTATAATAAGAAGTAATTATAGCCCAGTGGGTGTTAGCATCCTGCAGTCAATGGGCGTATGTACGGGAGATTTCCGTTAGCTTGTTGCAGATAAGCTATCTCAAAAATAAATAACCGGACTATATTTTTCCGATTTCTATCATGTATTTGCTTTGATATGTTATAACCGGAGTATTTGGCCTACATTTCACTCGTTTAATTAAGATTATCCCCGTAACGGTTGCTTCTTTGTCCAGTTGCCTTGTAATGCTTGTTTAATGCAAGTTTGCTTTAGTGTGATTTTTCCAGGAAATTTGTTTTGTTGTGAAAGTTGCAAGCTGATGTTTACAGAGCTCTAAATACTGTACCAATATGTAAAATCTTTTCATACTGTCATTAAATTATTTTTGCCACCCATGTTTTTCCATATTTGGTGATATATTGCCAGCTGTATTTTTGATTTCCTTTGTTTTTCGCAGCCCACACCGGTTATCCTGCTGAAGGAGGGGACAGACTCATCCCAGGGCATTCCCCAGCTCATTAGCAACATCAATGCCTGCCAGGTCAGGGAATCTGTCTTTTATTTCCTATTGAGGAAATGTAACAAAGTATTTGTTCATCCCATCACAGCTGACCATCACATGTTCACAAAGTTGATATTTGTTTGGTATTATCCAAATACTAATGCTTTAAAATCAAAGTAACATGGTATTTATCTTAAATAAAATACTCTTAAACGATTTTAACATTACAATCTCCTTTAGAAAATTTCCTCCAGAAAATATACTGATACAGCACAAGAAGACAAATAAACGCTGTTTATATTAGACAAGTGAAAATGAATTAAAACGGGAAAAGTAAAATGTAGGCTTAAAATTATCTTACAACCAGGAGGCACGTGCAAATTAATAAAAGGGGACCGTAGAAGTTTGTTTGCCAATAAATTGAGACGAAATAAAGAGCATTAAAATGACAAGAAAGGCTAATTCAGACCAAGTACACACATAAAAAATAAATCAAATGTCCAATACTTATTCTTGAAATAAATGTGAATGTTATTAATGTCCAAAACGAAACAATGTAATAGCAATGAAACTACTCACTCTCTGAGAATACAATCAGTGTTCTCTGTCTACAAACTAGCTACGCCACTTTGTGTTGTGTGTAAGAAACACAAGTGTATCCAAGTTCTTTGGAAGGAGAATGCTTCTTGATCTGTTCACAATAAATCCTGCTTTGGAGACGTTGCTTTTGGATGGCGTGGATGTTGCAGGGATGCAGAGCAGTCGCTTTGCTCCAGGCTCGGGTATCTTGTTTTTGTTTGTTTTTTCCAATGCCCCAATTGTCCACATTCATCTTTGGTTTTGTCCTGAAGATGGTTCTTGATTTCTTCTATTCTTCTCCTACCTGATTCTATACAAAACATTCACATCTCTGCAAAACAGCATTGCAATCTCTTCTGTTTTCTTTTGTTCTTTTGTTTTTTGACACACGCCTCTGCTCAACTCCAGCTTCACCTGTGGCTGCATTGCATGCATTCAGCCACCAGCTTTGAGACCTCCTGATTATGCCTTGTCTTTTTTTTTTTTTTTTTTGGCATCGTCCAGAATAGACAGCAACTTCAAACGGGAGTGCACTACTGCAGGAGTACTGTATTCACTCATCATTCGTGTTTTAAACCTCCACCTGCTGTCAGTTTCTCCAACCAGCCTGTTTTTCATTTTTTTTGGTAATGGGACCGTCATTATGCGCAACAGCCTGGTGATGTTTAACTTTCCCAGCATGGGTACAGTTGCAGACAGGGACGTTTTGTCCTCTTCAGACAGCAGCTCCGTCCAGGTTATCGTAGGTTTTAGAGAGCACAAGACTCTGCTTTCCACTCTCCATCAATGAAATTGGCTGTCACTGCCATATAGGACTCCATCCAAAGAGATCTCCACATTTCTGTTAAATTCGCTGCCTCACTGTGTTGTTTTAACTCTGAAATACGGCTGCAACTAACGTTTGCAAATCGATTAATCTGTAGATAATTACGGCGATTTAAAACCTGCTAAATTTTCCAGATTATTCTTCCTTGTAAAGGAGTCATTTAGGAGCCTTCTTTCAGTTTTCTGATAGGCAGTGTGCAGAAAACCATAGGATACTTTGCAACTCCTACCACCCCAAAAGATCTCTCCGTTTAAACTTGTTGAACTATCTTATTTATTTTTTTTATTCTTGTTAAGATGACAAATTTTTGCCTGTTTGAAAAAATGTCTGGAAAAAGAGTTTTGAAGGGTCGCTGCAATTTTCACAGCAATGCTGAAAGGCGCAAACCCGGATGTCAGTCCCAGCGGGAATTTCATAAAGTCCTATTTAATCCACTTCAGGTTTACATTTGTCATCTGTCATTGATAGGATAGATTTGGGGCTGGCTGTCATAGGAGGGTATAAACTGAAGGTATTAAATTGGTTATATGTATTAAGCACTGATCTTGGGTAGATGTTTGGTTTAAACTTGCTGATCAAGGATTAGTGTTTAAAGGCCACTACAAAAGCAATCAGGAGTTATATATGTAAAAAGAAAAACTTAACTTAAATCCTAATATAACACTAAGGATTATTTATCTAATTGATTAAACTGCCTATTTTCTTTGATTGGTCCATAAATCTGATAGGGTGAAGGTCCTTGAAGATTTTATTTAATTAACATAATTATAGCCTGGTAAAACTAAAACTTTTCCACATAATGAGCATATTAATGGACAAAAAAGATTTTTCATCTTGAATGCAAATTTTTATATTTTTCATTTAATACAATGACTGCATAAATCCTGCTGTAAGTGCATTGCTCTGTCGGATAAAAGCATGTTTTTTTGAGTCTATACTCTAGTTATAGTTAATCGATTAATCTTGTTAGTTGTTTCAGCCCTAAAAATTATTTAATTAAAAAGATTTTAAAAATTCCTCAGACTTAACCAACGTCAGGTGAAAGCCACGACTCCCTGCCACAGAAATGAATCTGTTTCCATAAAATCAGAATTTCTGCAGGTAAATGTGGATATTATCACATAGCGATGGGTTGATTTGGCTCTTAGCAGGTTTAATGAAGTTAAATGATTCTAGAAATGGAAGAATTGCTGCCAGAAAAATCTTCTGGCTTCTTCCAATCATTGTATGAATGTCCTATGTGAAGCTATCCTCATTGTAGCGGTGGTTTGTCCTTCTGCAGGTGATATCTGAGGCTGTCAGGACCACCCTCGGGCCCAGGGGGATGGACAAGCTGATGGTGGACAGCAGAGGTGAGGAAAGCTGAATCAGAAAGAGGAAATTACTTCTTTAGTTCTGGGTCGGGTTTTATTTGGCGGGGATTTTTAGCTTCTTTCTAAACTGAGTTGTGTGCGTTTCTTCCAGGTAAGGCTACTATCTCCAACGACGGCGCCACCATCCTGAAGCTTCTCGACGTGGTTCATCCTGCAGCCAAGACGCTGGTTGAAATTGCCCGCTCCCAGGATGCTGAGGTGAGTAGATGTGGGGAGGGTCATACCAGCAGAGGTCATGTTTTAAATTTGGGTCAATTAAAAACATTTTCTCCCCTCGCTGTCGAAGATTGGTGATGGCACCACATCCGTCACCCTCCTGGCTGCAGAGTTCCTGAAGCAGCTGAAGCCGTATGTGGAGGAGGGTCTCCACCCTCAGACCATCATCAGGGCGTTCCGCACCGCCACCAACCTCGCTGTCAGCAAGATCAAAGAGATCGCCGTCTCTGTGAAGAAAGACGATAAACAGTGAGTCCTTTCCAAATGTCAGATCGCTTCCTCCTGTCTGGCTGTGTTCTAAACATTTTCTTTCAAACCCTCTCAGGGAGCAGAGGCAGCTGCTGGAGAAATGTGCCGCCACAGCCCTGAACTCCAAGCTGATCGCCGGGCAGAAAGGCTTCTTCAGCAAGATGGTGGTGGATGCTGTCATGTCTCTGGACGAGCTTCTGTCTCTGAAGATGATTGGGATCAAGAAGGTGCACGGAGGGGGGCTTGAGGTTGGTGCTTACCGCTCAGATATGGGTCAAATATCAGCGCTATCAGGTGTGAGATTAATGTTCCTGCTTCTAATTCGTCGTACAGGATTCTGAGTTAGTCAGCGGTGTTGCGTTCAAGAAGACTTTCTCCTATGCCGGCTTCGAGATGCAGCCAAAACGCTACGAGAATCCAAAGATCGCCCTGCTCAATGTAGAGCTGGAGCTGAAGGCTGAGAAGGACAACGCTGAAGTCCGCGTGAAATCAGTGGAGGTCAGAATTTGTTGCAGCATGAAATTCCTCAAATTGGTTCTTTATCTTTTTTCTTTTCCCTGGTAAACATGTTTCCACAACCCTTTTCCACAGGACTACCAGGCCATTGTTGACGCAGAGTGGAGCATCCTGTACGACAAGCTGGAGAAGATCTACCAATCAGGAGCCAAGGTGGTTCTGTCAAAGTTACCCATCGGGGACGTGGCCACCCAGTACTTTGCCGACAGAGACCTGTTCTGTGCCGGCAGGGTGCAGGAGGAGGACCTGAAGAGGACCATGATGGTGAGACGGTGCCGGCTTTTTGCAGTGGTGTCAGTGTTGCTATAACGACAGTCAACGACACTGACTGGTTTGTGCTGGATGTGGCTTCCAGGCCTGCGGAGGATCCATCCAGACATCAGTCGGCGCCATGACGGACGACGTCCTGGGCGAGTGTGAGCTGTTTGAGGAGGTACAGGTGGGAGGAGAGAGGTAAGAGAGATGAATGACCAGATCTAAAGAAGAAAATGAAGTCTGTTCCTCTTAAAGGAATAGTACACCCAACACATGATTAGCCTTCATTTTCTACTCACCCCCATGCTGAACAACACTCTGGAGTACTTTTTTGATATCTCAAATGCATCTGGAGATCTGTGAGGCTTCTTGCTGTCTGCTGACATTCAAATAATGGAGGTCTGTGGTGCCCGAGACAGAAAGGTCCATAAAAGTCCACAAAAAACGTGTCAATATTCCTCCATACTGCTTGTCCAATGTATTCCAAGTGTCCTGAGTGGGTAGCATCCAGAATTTACTCGAAATGAAGTCATTTAGAATGTTTTTAGAGCATAAACAGTAGTGTATAGGATTTCCTGAAAGCGCGCACATGCGCGTTCATGACGCTACGGAAGCCGGCAGACCAAACCAGATGAAAGTGCGCATTCAGCGTCTGATCTGCCGATAATGCAAGCGTAGAAGAAGAAATGTGCTGTTTACCTGTGCAAAGAAAGAAACAACGAAAGAAAAATGTCTGAGGACTTCAGTGTTGAGGAAGAGCATGAGTTCTTTGCCGAGCTGAATGCGCTGGTTTGGTCTGCCGGCTTCCGTAGCGTCGTGATCGCGCATGTGCGCGCTTTCAGGAAATCCTATACACTACTGTTTATGCTCTAAAAACATTCTAAATGACTTTGTTTCGAGTAAATTCTGGATGCTACCCACTCAGGACACTTGGAATACATTGGACGAGCAGTATGGAGGAATATTGAAACGTTTTTTGTGGACTTTTATGGACCTTTCTGCCTCGGGCGCTGGGCACCTCCATTATTTGAATGTCAGCAGACAGCAAGAAGCCTCCCAGATCTCCAGATGCATTTGAGATATCAAAAAAGTACTCCAGAGTGTTGTTCAGCATGGGGGTGAGTAGAAAATGAAGGCTAATCATGTTTTGGGTGTACTATTCCTTTAAGGCAGGGCTTATAAATGAAATAATTATTTTTTCCTAGCCTGACGTAGTCCGACTCAATTCTAGTCAGAATATGAGTCTGATACTGCTCCATAGAGCTGTGATTATGGGGTGTGTTTTGAACGAACCAGGAAAAAAAATGCCTCTGCACTCAATTGGATAGACCTACAACCAATAAGAGCAACGGAGTGCGTGACGTATCTTAAGCGAGGCATAGTTGTTGTCCACAAAAATCAAAGCGTGCAGTTTCACGCCTAGAATAAGAAGATGAGACTTGATCGCGTTTCTCTGTACCTCTTTTAAAATTAATTTGCTGTCGATATCTTCTAGAATAGACCTAATAGCAGAATCTACTCACCCAAACTCTCCAGCGGCAGCCATTATTGTTGTCACCCAAGCGCGCTTTGGTCACGTGGTTGATAACGTTACTCTTGATCATCTGTCCATCATCGTATAAAGCCCGCCCTGACAATTTGATTGGATCGCCTGACAGTGGGCTTTAATACTCGCGCTACTATGGAGCAGAGCCAGACCGAACTTCCCCGAACTCAAACCTTGTGGGCGGGACTAAGTTCGGACTGGCACCCAGGCTAATTTTTTCCTACTTAATCTGATAAATCTAATTTATTTTCATAATTTAAAAAAACGACAAATAACAGGACTTTCTTTCAAAAATGATCTTTTATTTTAATCGGTCCTTCTGAGAGGGGAGCCTTAATTTAACAGAAAACCAAATCAATCATGTCTGTAAAACAAGCATGTTTCAAAACAACGAAAACAAAACATCCAGCATTGTTTGTAGCTCGTGGTATCAAACAGGAACCTAGTTTATCAGTTAGGATTTCAGATCCAAGAACAAAGAGATGAACTGATGTTACTTTGAGCTGTGAAACTCCAAGGAGTGGATTGATGGAAAATGAAAATAATACACAGAAAATATAGTTAATTGCCCAGGCTTAGTTCCTATTTTCTATTCTGGGAATGGAGGGAGATGATTATTAATTTCCTAAAAAACAAAAAATTAATTGTGATCCTCAACAAAATACAAGCAAAAGTACAAAAAATTTAGATCTGTTTCTTAAAATTCATACCATGTTTTGGTAAACATTCTCAAATGGATAATTAGACTTTAATGGATTAGGTACAAAATGATCACTTGGTTCTTTATTACATATAGAATAGAGATGAGCTCATTTTTTTGTTTCTTCCTTTAAAGCTCTGCCTTACCAATTCAAACTTGTTCCTATCCCAGTTTCTTGTGATAAACCATACTTTGGTGACTTACTGGATATTTGGTTTCTATTCCATCTGTAAACCCTCAGCAGTGGAGTTGCTGATGTTTGTCCAGATACAACGCGCCTTTTTAGGAATTTATACCCCAGAACAAGTAATTATGGATTTGCTGTTAACAACAGTCCTGATTAAAGTAGGGGGTGAAAAAAAACACCCCAAATTGAAACATGGTGGTTGCAGTGTCATGCTGTGGGAACACTCATCTTAAACATTGACCTTATAGAAGGATGACGGGAGCTGAATTCAGGACCATCCTAGAAGCAAATCTCAGGGGGTCAGGATGCAAAAGACTTGAGGGTGAGGTAGAGGTTCACCTTCCATCAGGAACACACTAAACATCTCCATAGAGTGGTCTAGTCAAAGTCCAGACCCCAGTTTTACTTGAGAACAGTTACACATTAACTTGCTTCCTTGACTAATGGCTGTATGCCACAGAGCAGCAGGTTAGAGTTGCCTTAAAGCGTCCTGTGGTTGACCAGATGTCATTTTTATACAACCTACACGTATAACTGCATAACTGAAGTCCTCTCCACTTATTGATTCCTTATTCCATTGCAGCGTATCTGCTATAAAAAGCTGCGGTGTGCTTTTTGCTAACAGAACTAGACGTTGTGGGAAATTTACAATAACAGACCAATTTATTGGTGTTTTGTGTCTGGTGTTTGAATGAACCATGAAGACGGATTCCAGTTAAGCTGCTAGTTTTCTTAGAAACCATCCGTCTGTTACTGTCTGTATGGATGCTATCTGAAATCAGCATAGCTGTTGTTTTTTATTCTTGACGAAGCAATGAGTTTAGTTTGTGACTTTTTTTTCCTTTTTAACCTGCAGGTACAACATCTTCAAGGGCTGCCCGAAGGCAAAGACATGCACCATCATCCTGAGAGGCGGAGCAGAGCAGTTCACAGAGGAGACTGAGCGATCGCTGCATGACGCCATCATGATCGTCCGCAGAGCCATCAAGGTGTGGATTTTTATGAAGTTTGCTGGTGTTTTAGAACAGCTGTAAAGCTCCTTCCTGGACTGGCTGCAGAAATCAGTTTTGGTTATTTATAGAAGAGAAATAGCTGAACAATTCACATTCACAGTGTCTAGTTTCATTTTTAAGGCAGATTGTTAAACAGCAAGAAGAAACACTCTGCAACCAGAGGAATAAAGCAACACTAGAATCCAAAATGAGAATTTGTAGAGAAATATCCAGCAAGATAAGAGCAACAAAGGCTGTTGTATAGTTTAGCTTGTTGGAATCAGAGGGGAGTTTGTTTTTCTAAACAGCATCTAATATACACTCACTGGCCACTTTAATAGGTACACCTGTCCAACTGCTCGTTAACACTTAATTTCTAAGCAGCCAATCACATGGCCGCAACTCAGTGCATTTAGGCATGTAGACATGGTCAAGACAATCTCCTGCAGTTCAAACCGAGCATCAGTATGGGGAAGAAAGGTGATTTGAGTGACTTTGAACTTGGCATGATTGTTGGTGCCAGAAGGGCTGGTCTGAGTATTTCAGAAACTGCTGATCTACTGGGATTTTCACGCACAACCATCTCTAGGGTTTACAGAGAATGGTCCGAAAAAGAAAAAACATCCAGTGAGCGGCAGTTCTGTGGGCAGGAATGCCTTGTTGATGCCAGAGGTCAGAGGAGAATGGCCAGACTGGTTGGAGCTGATAGAAGGGCAACAGTGACTCAAATAACCACCCGTTACAACCAAGGTGGGCAGAAGAGCATCTCTGAACGCACAGTACGTCGAACTTTGAGGCAGATGGGCTACAGCAGCAGAAGACCACACCGGGTGCCACTCCTTTCAGCTAAGAACAGGAAACTGAGGCTACAATTTGCACAAGCTCATCGAAATTGAACAATAGAAGATTGGAAAAACGTTGCCTGGTCTGATGAGTCTCGATTTCTGCTGCGACATTCGGATGGTAGGGTCAGAATTTGGCGTCTACAACATGAAAGCATGGATCCATCCTGCTTTATATCAACGGTGCAGGCTGGTGGTGGTGGTATCATGGTGTGGGGAATATTTTCTTGGCACTCTTTGGGCCCCTTGGTACCAATTGAGCATCGTTGCAACGCCACAGCCTACCTGAGTATTGTTGCTGACCATGTCCATCCCTTTATGACCACAATGTACCCAACTTCTGATGGCTACTTTCAGCAGGATAATGCACCATGTCATAAAGCTGGAATCATCTCAGACTGGTTTCTTGAACATGACAATGAGTTCACTGTACTCAAATGGCCTCCACAGTCACCAGATCTCCATCCAATAGAGCATCTTTGGGATGTGGTGGAACGGGAGATTCGCATCATGGATGTGCAGCCGACAAATCTGCGGCAACTGTGTGATGCCATCATGTCAATATGGACCAAACTCCCTGAGGAATGCTTCCAGCACCTTGTTGAATCTATGCCACGAAGAATTGAGGCAGTTCTGAAAGCAAAAGGGGGTCCAACCCGTTACTAGCATGGGGTACCTAATAAAGTGGCCGGTGAGTGTATATTTCAACAAGAAATTGTGAAACAAAAAAAGTCAAATGTTTTTCTTCAGGGACATGTTGAACATGACTTGCAGCTTTAATTATCAGAGGGTGCTGAATGCATAGTATGAATAATGCCACATTTTCCATAATCCTGCTTGTAAAAATATAGGATTTGACCAGTTGTTCACTACTTTTTGTTGGTTGCTCAAAATTTGAGTCATACCCTCAAGATCTGTGTCCTGACTATGCTAAATGTGAAGCCTTATCTCTTTCCAGAACGACTCTATTGTCGCAGGTGGAGGGGCCATTGAGATGGAGCTGTCCAAATACCTACGCGATTACTCCAGGACCATCCCTGGAAAGCAGCAGCTGCTGATCGGAGCGTATGCCAAGGCCCTGGAAATCATTCCCAGGCAGCTGTGTGACAACGCCGGCTTTGACGCCACCAACATCCTCAACAAGCTGCGAGCAAAACATGCACAGGTAAATGAAATGCTAAGGCTCCCATTTTGTTCTGTTTTTTTCCTGCAGCGGTATTCATTGTGCTTTTATCCCAGGGTGGCATCTGGTACGGCGTGGATATTAACAGCGAGGATATCACTGATAACTTCGTCGCCTGCGTGTGGGAGCCTTCCATCGTAAAGATCAACGCACTGACAGCGGCGTCTGAGGCCGCCTGTCTCATCCTGTCGGTCGACGAGACGATCAAGAACCCCCGCAGCAGCGTAGATGGACCTCCAGGTGGCGCCGGGAGGGGGAGAGGCCGCGGGCGCCCCCACGCTCACTAATAGAACCCTGATGATGTTTAAATCCAAACACAGATACAGGTGGAGCGTTTCTGGACGCTGTTTTTTGTTGATGTTTGAGAGGAAAAACAGCAGGAGTTAGAGAGGCGATGTTCATGATCTGTTTTACTCCAGATTCTGTGGACTTTCTTCTTGCCTTTTTGTTTCCTCTTGTAGTTTTTGACCAGGCAACTAAAACATTTCAGTCACTTCCTCTGCCTTCCTGTAGCCAGTAATGACAGCCGCTTCACCACAGTTTGGGACCCTTCAGGCCAGTCATACATCTGATCTGACAGAGGCGGCCTGTAACCTTCAACCTGGTTTTGTTTAAAGAAAAAGTAAAACTGTTGTTCAATGTGGGCGGAGTTAAAAAGCACTGAAAGGATGTTAAGCAGTTCTGAAACCATCTATGTGAAGCTATTTATTGGACCATTCTTATCAATAAATTCACAGCTGAAATTAAACCGTCTGTTCTTTGTGTTTATGTACAAAGTTAAAACAATGATGCATTTTGTTAGAAATGAAATTAGTATGGAACTGATAACATCTTAAGTAAACAAGGTGCTGCTCTGGTCTGTTTGGACGAAAGCTGAGCTTAAAAGCTCTGAAATTATTGGTCCATTCATGTTTTGATTCTCACCAATCACCATGAGATATTTATCACAGCGCCAGATAAGTGGCTGAGGCTAGCTTTATCTTTTGGGCGGTTGGACTATGTTTGAGATAAGACGTAGAGACCAATTATCTAGGGGGCAGTTGGAGTTCAACTTCTGCTTAAGCCATCTGTCGAGGTTCCAATAAGGCGTCTCCTTTATGGACCCAAAAACCCTTTAGAACTATAAACAGTTTATATTCACTCTAAATACTTTGTCAGTTATTTTCATCTTCTAAATGCTACCCCTTTGTTTCTCTCTTCAAATTCAGACGTTTACATACGATACTGCTTTTCCATAATGACGGCAAAAACTTGTCGTAGCTTTAAGGCATCTGATGGATGTTGGTTAGTGAAGCATCTAAATTTTGCATCGTGTTGCAGGTACGCTTAGCCTGAGAACACTTTTCCAGTAATGAGGTACAATGATAGCAGTATCATTAAATTTTTTTTTTTTAGGAAGGACTAATGCACTTGACAAAACAGATAATATACTGTGTTAAGAATATTAAACCAACATCTCGGGGTAACAGCAGTTAGAACCTGGGCCCAAATGTGTCTCTCAAATAGAAAATGACCCCTAATTTATCGGCTTATTCATCACTAAGAGGCGTAAGAAGAAAGCCACAATTCTATAATAGCCACCACAAAGTACTGGTCTCAGCCTTATAGACAATAGTAAGGAAAGTTATATAGGTATAAACAAGGGAGACTACAAACCCAGTTGTCTGAAAGAAATGGGCCAAAGTGGCAGTAATCGTAAAGTAGCTTTTATAGGGATTTTATTTTTTGGGGAAATAACATATTTTTAAAGATGGAATCAGATATAAGTCCCGGGTTTGAACTCTGGATTTTGCATTTTCTCCCTGTTCATTTGTGGGTTCTCTCCAGATACTCTTCCATCCAAACTTCTGTCCTTCATTTTTGACGTGTCCAACATACGGGGCTAAATTGTATCCCGTTTCTTCAAAGTCCTGCTAATGGCATCATTGTTACATTCATGTATTTTAAAACTTCAAGAACCAAGGCGTTGGGACTAATATTTTACATCACGTCCTTAAAAAACACTTCAGGTGGCGTTCCTTATCCGTGTCTCTCACACAATCACACTTGCTATATCTGCAGAATTTGGACTTATACTTCCATTGCCAACAGTTCTTCCAGTAAGTCAACTTATATACCGAAAAATATCTTTGCAGAACCTCACAAAAATACCATGATCATAAGAGTCTGGGTCAAAGCAGTAGAAAGTAAGAAACTGTTTTGTTTTTCCCTGCCTCCACACACCTAACTTTAATAAATAAGTGATCAGCCAGCCCCTGCAGCTCTTGATGGCTGCTAAGAAGTTTATGCAGTTATTTGATTCAGATGTTCTGGAGAAGAGACAATAAAACATGCAGGAATTTTGGTGGTGAGGACCAGGGTTGAATCTAGAGAGAGATCTTGAACCACCAGCAATTTTTCTTTTTGTCCATAACATTGACTGAGGTGTGGTTTGCTCTTCTAGCAATGTAGAGGCAAAGAGTGAGAGAAAATCACAGAGAAAATCTGTGACGAAAACCAAGATGTGACCTAATATTCTGTGATTTGTAAAAACCCAGTCACTATCAAGAAGAAGGTCCTTAGCCTTTCATGTGTTTGAGCTTCATTATATGCAGGGTTTTTGTTTTTTTAAATTGACAATTTTTCCCCCTTAAAAATGAAACCTCCATCAAAAATAACACACTGTCCTTCATTTTGTAAAAGTGTAATCTTAAGCAGATCATAGCTGAGTAAAATTTCTATATAAAATGTAAAAAAAATGCTTTAAAACACAAACCAGACTTCATTAGGACTAAACAAATCAGACTCAACTAAATATTTAACACCATAGCAGTGGTATGTCGCTGTCAAAAACATTCAAATGGAGATAATGCCACAATCCTTCAGTAAATGCATATATTTTAGCTTGTAGTTTTGTCATCTTACCACTAGATGGAGCACTACCATATTAGATAAAATGATAGTCCAGTAAGGTTTCATATAAGGATTTAAATGAGGTACTGAGTATCATATGAGGATAAAATAAACATTCTAGGTAGTATACTTCGTAGGGTCTATAGGTGATTCATTCCTTGGTGTTGATAAGCAATACCTAGGATAACTCTGTTCCAGCATTTCACTCTTGAATCAAAGAGTCTTCCCATTTCTGTCCAGAGAAAGTTGAACAAGGAAAGTTCATGAAAATGTTTAATGCTGACTGAACATCATAAACTCCGTCTGCTTTAAATCGGTTGTGTTGATTTCAAGTCTCATCAGGCTGCTGCCCTACTTTAGTTGGACAGGAAGTCTATGGAAGCCCGGACAGACCTGTTAGACATGATATCAACTGCGGTGACTTTGATCTCCGTATCTCCAAACTGCATGGTAGCTCTGATCTCCCTCCTTTCTGGCCCAGCCACTACTGCTCCTGCTCCTCCCACCGCTCCAGGTGGTGCCGACGGTTCCGGTAAGTCTAAGGTTATTGTCCCACACTTCCTGACGCCCGGATCAGAGATATAGGTGATATCATCTTTTGAGCTGCAGTAGATGTTAATGATGATCTTTCGCTGGCCCACCCTAGCAGGTGTGTAGCTTCGTCGAACGACCTCCCCGAGAGCCACTGACTGGTCTACGGAGACAAAGCGGTCAAAGATGTCCGTGCACCACTCGCGCCCGTCCTTGATGAGTAGCTTTTCCCGAGGGTGTCGTCCTTCCACGAAGCGGTTGAGGACGCCCACTCCATAGGTCACAGGGCACCTTCGCACTCGGACCTGCGACAGATTGAGCCATTACAACAAGAATCATAGCATTACTCCAACACTAACTTTTATTTTCCAGTCCTTTACCACAGTGGGATCTAGCCCAAAGAGAACGGCACCCTTCAGGATGGTTAGGCCAACATCATGGGGGATGATGATGCGACAGGTCCTTCCCAGTGCTCTTTGGACTGCTTTCTGTAACATTGGTGATTCTGCAAAACCACCAACCAGGAACAGGAAACGGACACCACAGACCTCTGGCTTCCCCATCAACTCCTCTGCCAGAAGAGAAGAAACCCTGTCATTAAACCGTTGAAGAGTTTGACCTTTTGGTTACCTACTATAAACTTCTATGATGCAAAAATCCTGTTTTCTGTCCCCTACCATATTTGCATACTGTTACGCCAGCATCCTGTTAATGTACCACTGGAATGTGGCTGATTCAAAATAAGACATTACCAACATTTTTTGCTTTCCCAACATGTTTTTTGTGCTGCAGTTTTTTTTTTACAAACTAATCTGTATATAGACTGGATGTAGGGAATGTTAACTCCATATTGTCCATCCGTTTGTTTTTGGTGTCTTTCTCACCTATATGTTTGACTATCTTGCTGATGGTGGGCTGGAAGAGCTCATTCATTGCTTCCTGCGTCAGCCGTAGCATCCCCTGAGACGACCACTTCACAATGTTCATACTGACGGAAGGAAAATAAAAACAGATTCTTGTTGAACTTTGCAAACAACCGGCAATAGCATCAGACTACTTCTTGGCGCTCTTCAGCCTCACGCACTTGCTTCTCCTCAGAGCGGCCTCCACGCTCTGTCCTCTGTGTCTCTTGTAGAAGTCAATGAAGGAGAAGGGCAGAGATATATTCAGGGCGTTGGCTCTTCCTGGGGACGCCGTCCGTTTCCTCGCCTCAAAAGCAATCATGAGGTCCACCCAGGCTGCCGGCCGCTTGGCTTTGAAGCTGTGAATGAAGTCCTCACCGAAAATCTGGCACAACATGGCTTCGAAGGCCAAGTCCACCCCGACTGCACCGTATGGACCCCCTGAAGACACTTTGAAGTTTTAGAAATGTGTCCATACTCTTTCTTGTGTCTGGTAGTGAAATAGTATACCTGAGGCTTTGTAGAGCTCTTTAAGGGTCCCCTGTGGCTGTTCAATCTGATGAACTGTCAGGTCAACTGTTCCTCCGCCACAGTCCGCAACAACGTACCTGTCACCTACAGAAAGTCAGCAAAATGTATTTTCTTGTAACAAAAGTTTATTTTTAAGATTTTGCCATTGAGCTGTCAAATCTTTTAATCGTTCTTTATTCTCACTTTATATGTTCTTACCATATCCTTGCTGGAATTTTTACCAATGTACTTCCTTGTCATAAACCATGGTTTTGCAACCTGCAGCAACAAAGCCATGAGTGGCTCTATAACTTCTACAATGGCTCTTAACACTGGCTTAAAATGATGTAAAGAAGCAACTAATGTAGTATGATAAATACCAGCCCCTGAAGCTTAAAACTTTTTAATATTTGACTAAATGTTTGGAACAGAAATATGTTGAGAGAACCAGAAATATATTTTTAGATCAACCTGACTGATTGTTAGCTCAGATTTTTTTTTCTATTATTATTATTCTTTACATCAAATAATATCTTATAGAAGAAAATCCATGCTTCAAATTTATGAAACGTTTTATGTTTTCCCTTTTTTTGAAAGCTGAAGATTAAGATAAACTATTGGTTGTTTGAAATGGCAACAGGCTTCCTAAATCAGCTATTTAACAAAGAAATTAAAAGCTGTGTTTTATTACAGAGTTATAACATATATGCTGCTCTAAATGACTTTTATTCAGCCAAACATTGCGCAAAATGGCTCTTTGCATTTTAAAGAATGCAGGGCCTTGTCTTAAAAAAAAATACTTCCTGTTTCTCCAGTGGATTGGAAAGGTGTTTAACTTGTTGTGTAGGGGTTGTACTTGTGTGTCTCCACAAGCTTTGCTAACATCATGATTAACACTTTGCTTATTATTCGTTACAAAAACAAATTTTAACCCTGAGTCCTTTTCTGGTTTTTAGTACAGTGTGTTACAACATTTTATATACTTTTTTATTTTCCTTATCAATTTTGGTGCTATTTGCAGGAGATATATATATTTTTTTATCACTGTTACATCTGATATTGAGTGTTAAAAGAAAAAACCGCTTCATGAATTTATCCTTTATATGTTTTCAATATTTATTACAAAATAAAGGTTATTATTGTTTTTTAGAACAAATAGTGGGTTTATTGGACTTTTTTTAGGGGGAAACACTGAATTGTCAAAGATTAGCAGTATAACGTTTTTTTTTGTTTTGTTTTTTGTCGCATCAGTATTCCTGGTATCGTGTCAGAAACTTACACTCAACACCGTCATGGCCATACAAGTCTGATAGGTTTCCATTCGGATCACATTTTTTTCTATCCAAGACTCACCAAGAATAAAACCATGAATTTTATAATGTTAGCTTCTCATTGTGTAGAAGAATAGTGATATTTATCGTTTAAGGCTTTGTTTATGGGCAATTGAACAAAAAAAAATGTGTGGTTGTATTATAACGTGACAAAATTCAAGAATATTACTGCAAGGCACTATAAAATGTTTAAGATCACAGATAAATCGGAGTGATTTGCTCCTGAAGATCTTCCTTTGAATGTTTTAAGAGGCCATGTGTGTTTTGTTGATTTACCTTAAAGTTTTAAACCAACCTTCAGGCTTGAGTAATGGCTGTTTGTCTGATAGTGTTTATGATCTGCATGGAGATAAGGACTTCACACGGACAGAGTTCTTAGGTGTGAGGAACTGAGATAAATGATATGAATAGATCTGCAAAGAGGCGACAAATAAATGCAAGAGTTTAAGACAAAGGAAGCTTTCTCATATTCCCTTGTTGGATTTATAGAGTAGGGGCAAGAGAGTCCCACGGGCTGGGTCCATCCTGTGTGTGTTTGGACAAGAAAGAGAGCAGAGAAGGTCAGTAGGGCCACGTGGCTCCTCTGACTGTTGTTATTGCACAAGAGAGAAAGAAACGAGTTGGGGGGCAACTTGGTTCTCCCCTGGAAGGGTTTTTTTCTAATCAACAAAGCATTATTGATATTTAAATCTCACAATCAGGTCAATCGGTACATGCTGTCGGAGAGGAGTAATAAACATTGCTTCATTTTCTGGGAGAAAAATAAGTAAAACCCAATTTAACCGAAAGTAGCCCCTCCCCCTCAACACACATTAGGAACGTGGATGTCCCTGCACAACATAGGCAGCATGTTAAAGGTCAAAACCATCAGTATGTTCAAATAGAGGGGCACGTCAGAGGCACTCACCGGTCTGTAGCTCGGACCACAGCTCCCCTGTTCCACTCTCCACCAAAAAGGTCCTGCTGTGTCTGGATCGTCTCAGCTGCTCCCTCGCTGCAACAAACAGGTCATCGATTTTAAAGGCTCGAGGTTAAAAGGTTGCTTTGAGCTGGACAACAAAGCTGCTATGGAAACAAAAGCTACTTCTTAGTTTGTTAGGATAAGAAACTATAAGCAGTCAACAGAGTATAGATTGTTTATTTAGGATATATGCATACTAAAAAGGTACATCACTTCCTTTTTAAGATTGTTTTCCTTGTAAGATTGGTTCTAATGTGGTCATTTTCTTTCATCAAGCTTTATGTAATAGTTTGCTGGAATTTGAGCCCATTCCTTGACAGAACAGCTGTAACTAAGTCATGTTTGCTTGGCCTCTGGTCTTCTAAGAGACTGAGAATGTTGCTTTGTGACGGCCAAATAAACAAATGACTTCATCGCTTTAAAGTCCCCTTTTTAACTGGTTTGGTGGAATGCGGTCCATTTAGTAGACCGGTTTGTGCCAAAGCGTTTGGGCTGTCTTCAAACTTTCCCATAACAATTATTATTGGTGATACAGTCTTATTCGTAAAGTGCACCATTCCCTCCTGCAGCAACACAAACCCAAGACATGTTGCTACCACCCCTGTACATTACAGTTAGGAGGTGGTAGCTATGAATGTTTCCCTTTTTCTTTTTAGTGAAGCTGTTTATGAAAAAACACTTGGATGATAGTTTCTTTATTTCAAAGATCATACTTTAAAAATGTAAATTATTTGTCTCAACATCAATTTACAAATTGTAATCTATATTTTATGTTACTTTTGGAGTAAAGGCTTCTTCCTCTTTGAGCAGCTCTTCCGTCTAATGTCATTAGAAAGACCAAATTAACTGTGGTAAATGATAATCTGTTTCTAGCTTTCACCAACCCCTTCACATGGTCCTCTGGTTTTGTTCTGGGCTTGATTCACACATCTCACATCAAAGTTTTCATCTTCTAGTATCTGAAAAATCTACGCAAGGAGGAAGCAGACTTGATCTATTAGGGTTTTTCCTCAAAGGGGAAATATGTATTTATATATTTATATGGGAAGCACTCTAAAAAGTTTCTCAGGGTCTTTGCAAGAAGATCAGACCAATGGCATGACGGATCGTCTACCAAACTAAACCAAATAATTTTCACACATTTAAACACATTTTACTTCTGTAACATTTTGTCAGATTGTAATATGTTTAATTTTTCATTGTCTTTTATCTCCTATTCCTTTAAAATTAGTTGTAAATAATTAAACACTGCTGTTATTCTTAGAAATAATGTTGATGCACATGTAACGCCCTGGTGCACCTTGCACTTTGCTTTGTTTCACATCTTGGCCAGGACGTCCTTGTGAAAGAAATACAAAAAAAATCAATGGATCTTTCTTTTCTGGTAAAATAAAGGTAAAATAAATGAAAAATTGCATTGATCCCCTAGAAACCCTAATAAGCTTAAAAACATACATTTTAAACTAAAATTATGTTCCAGTAAAGGTACTTAATCTTTTAACTGAACTCAACTTTATAGATAAAGCTGCCACAAAATGCTGTACATTCAATCCAGTTCAAATTCAAAAATACCTAATTAATGTCAAAGGGAAATTAAGTGTTGCAGTAACTCATAAGTTACTAATATACCAAGTAAAGTTAAAATTGTATAAAAACAACATAGAAATTTAAAGGAATAAAACAATTTAATACAATTAATTAATTAAAACAAATAAAAACATGAAAACAACTAAAACTAAAACACAAAAACAGATCTAGTTTCATGCTGTGTAAAAAAAAACAAAGAATAAAAATATTTTTTTTTTTCTAAGGCATATTTAGAAAGGGGGGATTGATAAGGGGTAAACTGACTATGAAGATAAAAAATCTTTCAATCATAACTTTTTACCTTGGATTTTTTTTTGTCCAGTCAACAGATATTCTTCTGATTAAAGACTTTTGTTCCTAAAATCAAAAGAATAATTTGTTTTGAACTCTTTCCACATCCTTACAGAAGTTGCCTTCACTCATCCGTAGAGGATATATGGTTTGGTAAAAACACATATTCCTATATTCCTTTTTCTGAAGTCCAGACTGAGTAGCATTGCGTCATTTTGTCATGACAAGCTCTACATCTCCATCATAGGAGTTTTTAGCCTATGTTTGGGCGTACTGAAGCGACCCTAATTTGAATCAAAGCACCCCTAAAAAAGGGGTGAACATCCTCCATTATACCTTTAGTTGTTTTTTCTTTTAATTGTATGCGCTTTTTACAATAAAAGAAAAAGTGACATTGTGAAAACTATACAGTACTTGGTTATTTAACCCCTTCAATTCTGTTCTGGTTCATCAGAAATAATAATAAATAAACAACAAAAAAAAAACAAATAAACAAGCCTGATGGAGGGTTAAGATTAACCCTTTACAAAAATGTTGACCAACGCTTTGAGGGTAACGCTGCATTCAGGTGTTTCTGAAATGTTCAGTCAGATTTCTGCACCTATTGATGGTGTATTGGTGAAATATTCATCAGGGAGGTGCTCTAATGTGTCTGAGATTGGTTTGTTTGATTATCTTTAAAGCCACAACTCAATATCAATATTTGAATTAACTGAATCATTAGTAAATCCTTATAATTTGAACTTGAACTAATTTTATGAATGTCAGTCTAAAGGTGGAGCAGAGGAGCAAGGTGTGCACAAAGTGAAAGGTCAGGAAAAACCAGGAAAGACAACAGACAGAATAGCAACAGTTGTTAAACTGGCAAAGAAAAACATTTCATTCAGTAGATTATTTTACATAAATCATGGAAGTAATGTTGGCACACAAAAGAGAAAACTAATTTCATGAAAACTGATTCAAAAGTTTCCATGAAAATAGTTGATTTACTGTTAAAGCTTCTTGCTTTGCTTTTTGGGTTTTTGGCACAAGTCTCGGATATGAAGCATTAGTGAATGATTGAGTAAATATTAGCAAAACTCACTTAACAAGTTTCAAAAATATGTTTATAAAACAGTGAAATTAATCTTGTCTGGTCAGACAGCTCTCTGGGTGCTCAGCACCCCTAAACCTCAGGTCCTAGAATCGCTCCTTATCTCTATCTTAACATTTTGTTCCACCCATTAACAAGGTGCTTTTGTGGAGAAAACTCACATATCTGCAAGTTTAGTAGTAATAATAACATAAAGTTTGATGTCAGTCAGGTTGCTTGAAGCTTAAAGATCTTCAGGAGATCCAAACTCCTCATATGATCAGAATTACTTAAACAAGATCTGACCTGTGCATCATAATTGTAGAAGAATTTAAACAGAAGTTGCTGCATATTTTAAGGTGCACACAGATTTCGAAATTATGGCTCAAATGTGTTTGATTTTATGACCTCTTTAATCAAACAGCCTAACTTTATCGGCTTCATGGACACCTGGAAGTAGTCATCATCACCCTCCAGTGCCTCACTCAGCTTCTTTGGCTGTCAAACCTTTTTTTTTTTTTGTGTAAACACACTTAGAGTAAAATCACTGAAGACGAAAGCAGCTCAGTCAAAAACATAAACACAGCCCACTTCAATCTACATGTAAAGCATAAACAAGTCACAAAGCCGGAGACCTCTTTACACATGTGCTTGAACCAAACCTAAAAATTTAGATCCAAGTAAAACAGCACCGGCGTGAGGTTTTGGAAACGGCCTTGCTCAGGTTTCAATTTCTTTGTTTGCTGTGGTGACTGGTGGGTCGACCAAGGGCCAACGAAAGCAAGAGCATGTTCAAACGTAGCTGGAGGAGGCGAGATGTGCCACTTTCATACTTATATTCGGCCCTCCAAAATTAATTAATACACATAAAAGAAATGGTATGGTGATTAGTTGTTAATTTTGAACCCTTGTTTTTGCAGTTTTTAATGATGATGGTATAATTCTGAATTGGTAAAATTCCTTTAACCCTTTAAAACCAATTGTATCATATTTGATACATGAGTTTTTCAGGACTTTGCATCATCAGTGCTGATCTTAAAAACCCGACTTACACAATCAGACACATGTAATGAACAGAAAACCTATATAATATTCTACAGAAATGCCTAATGTATCAAAATTGATGCAAATAAATGATCAAATTTGACTTATACAAAATATATATATATGTCACAGTCTTGGTTTTCCATTTGTTGTCCTCTGCTGCCCTCTTGTGTCCTCTATCCCTAGCTCTGTTTTCTGCTCTGTCCTCACCTGTTTCTAATCCTCTCGTTAGCCCTCTCTTTGTCTCTGTCCCCTTTAAAAGCCTCCCTCTTCAGTTCCTGTTTGCTGGATCCTCGTCTAACGTCTGTCTGCCTATCTCGTCTCTCCCTGGTTCCTAGAGTTTGGTTTTCCCCTCATGTCTCCTTGGTTCTGGTTCGTTGGTTATTTTTTGTTGGATTTTTGATTCCTGCCTCAGTTCCTGTGAACCTCCTTAAACCCACCTAAATTCACCTCTGCCTACTTGCCTCTGCATTTGGGTCCTCAAACCAACACCAAAACCTGACAATATATTCTTTTTTTTTTTTCATTTTTCAGAGAGTTTAATGACAACTCTAAATAAAAAAATTGAATTTTCTGTCAATTATTTCATGGTCCAGGCTTTAAAGGGTTAAACTGGTTTGTTCCCTTGGATGAACCTAGTTTGTGTGTTATAAATAGGGCCGGGCTCAAAGCTACCCAGAAAGCTTAACATTAGCCGTCTAAAGCTAGATTCAATGTAGGTTTTTGGGCTTGTTGTCTAATTGGTTGGAATGTTTCAGAACAACCCATTGGAAATAGATGTTCAAGGTCAGTTCTCTGGATATTAAAGGTATAGAGGAGGATTTTCGTGAATTTTTGAAAAGACCCGTCCTCTCCACTTAAAAAAAAATGCTATGCATCACCCTGTACCAGCTCCTGAGAGGGAACGCCTATTAAACGCATGTGAGAGAGTGCACTAACCCATTTCTCCTCTTGAACGCTCCGTTTAAAAGTTACTGTTTGCATCTCTCAAACAAGCTTACTTTCCAGAAGAAGATTTGCAATTTTTCCACTATGTCAGACTCACCACCATTAAGTGAAAATGTGGACGAGCACGTAGGACGGTTTTACTTAAACATATCAGCAGAATGATTGACAGCTAGGAGAACCACTTATTTTGATGATCCACCCGGTAAAAGAACATACTCCATTATACCTTTAGGATGTGATGTGTATGTTAAACTTAAGCCTGTATATGTAAATGATTCAATCATACACATTCCTTCTTTGAACAGAACAATTCAAATGCATCACAGAAAACTGGGTACAAGTTAGTAATACATGCTTATGATGAGGGTAAAAAAAGCAACCCTGTCCTGAGTTTAAATAATGCTAGGATTACAAAAATACAGGGTTTAGATTAGTTTATTTTTGGTGAGACTGAGGAGAAGCTTTGGCGTTCGAACTGACAGATTGGGAAAGCAAAGATTTATTTGAATAGCCCCCCGTGTGATAGTGTGTAGGGGTGCATTGTAAACAAAGTTGAATGAGGGCCGACACCGTCACGTAAGCTTCGATTTCATGTGCCTGTTTTTTGTTCAGCAGCGACAAGCAAGTCTGGAAACCATTTACATGAAACTGCAGAAGAGAAAATGTACATGGGGTTGTTTTTAACGACTCCCCCGTGCTAAATTTGGAGATGAAATGAGGTGGAAGGAATACTAAAGATAGCGGAAAAAAAACAGTCGACGATGCCAAGTTTGTGTGTCTGTATTTGTGTGGGGTCGTTTTTCGTCCCCACACTTCTGGGAATGAAACTGACCTTGGAGAAAGAGAAAGTGAGAGATTGAAAGAAAATGCAAAGAAAGCAGGAGGCGAGTGAAGGAGAGGGAGAGTGACAGGCAAGGAGGGGGTGAGATCATAGTCACACTCCACCTTGTTCCAATTACAATATCCTGTGTTTAGAGTGTGTGAATGTTCTTTGTGTGCATCTCACTGGCTGCATATGTATAAGTGGGCCTTTGCAGGGGATTTGGACAGCATGTTCGCCCGCTGAATTATGCATTGCTGATTTCTTTCCCCCCTAAGTTTCAGATTGTACTTTTCAGTGCTAAAGACTATTTTCCTGCTGCAGAAGTTGGGTTTTAATGAGATATTTTGCAGCAGATATGCAACAAACCCATTTATTTTTAAAGGTTGTCTTTTTTTTTATTAAGGCAATTCACAATGAGACTACAGAACAAAATGTTAGTTATGCCAATTTAATCAAAAGGCTGTGCAAGATCACTTAAATGTAAATACTATCAAAGTGCTGCCACACAAAAAAAACTGTTAAAGGCTTTTAAAAAGACTGAAGAACTGTAGTGATTTTAAGGAAAATTGGTTCATTGAAGCAAAAAGAAAGGGTATATAACTAAGTTTTTTATCCATCAGTTTGATGCTGTATCCAAGCAACTATTTACTACATCTAAACACATTAAGAGATTGGTATTGTGCTCAGACTTTCTTTGGCTTCAATTGGCAATATCTTCACTGATTTCCCTCTGATCTACCTCCACCAATGAGAGTAAGCTTTTATTGATGTCCTTGGTTCCTATGAGAACCCACAAATATACAGTTTTAAGAGTGTCCATTTAAAATATGTAACATAAAGACAGAACTAAATAATTCTGCTGTTTCTCTTGATAGTTTTAAACAGCATCATTTTTGATGTGAATGACACCAGAGATAAGTCCCATCTCGTACCACCACCCCAACAATTAAAGGCATTCCCACAGAAATACTGCTTATCATGTTCACTGCTTCCAAGCTTTAACAAAAACAAAAAATGCTATTAATTATATAGCAATATAAGAAAAATTGATTCTGTTAAATATCCCCATATTTCATTGGACAATATTGGTATTGATTCAAAGTACAGTAAACGTGCAAACATACAATTTATTGTCCTACTTTTTTATAACACTTAAACATCCATCCACTAGATGACAGTGTGTTGAGAAGAGCCTATTATTCATCTACTCTGCACTGTCCTCAGCAGAGCAACATTGAGATCAAAGTTGAGATATGTCATTTTTAAAATATATTATCTTTGTTACTGTATCAGCAAATATCAGGATGAATTTTATTGTGATGCATGTGTTATGATATGCACTGTACGACCCAATTCTTGCCAGTTTCCATCCCTATTATTTAGATTTTTATATGATCTTAGAGAAAACTAAGAATCCTCCTTCATAATAAAACTGTACTTTAAGACATATTCACTCTTGGATAGTTTAATCCAAGTTTTGCCATTCAATATATTGTGTTAGAGTTGGATGCATTCATCCTGCCAGTCTTTTATGGGGACAAGTCCAGAGACTGTTTAAAGTGAGAAAAGTGTCACACCTATGCTGGAGCAGTTAACGTTCACTCAGAGATTATTGGACCAGATCGCCATGCACTTACACAGATTTCACAGAAGTATGGTTTCAAAAAAGAAGAATTTAAAGCACAAAAAAGGAAGTTCTTCCTGCAGCTTCTAGCTATTCCATGTAATACTTAACTAAGTAGTTCTTAGATTTGAGCTCTTAATTTGTTGTTCCTTGTTTTCTTTTCCTTAAATGTTTTGCCCTTACATCAGATAATCTCTTCTTTTAATACGGGAAGAAAAACACAAAAGGGTTTGGATTAACCAGCTGAGACCAGCATTTCTAAATGTGACAGAGTACAGATCCAGGGTCCTGGATTAGATTCAACCAGACTTTAGTGGGAAAGCCTCAACTTAAAAAACATAAATGCCTTATATGTCCTCTCAAAAACAGTATAAAGGTTTTAACAATCTTTGTTCAATGAACAAATCAGATATGCTCTAGGCATCTAATGACATAGAAGAAACTAGATTCCAAGTCTAACTGTCTTGAAACCAGTAATTGTTGGGTAACAGCTTTTCATCCTTCAAATCCTAAAGAAACTGAGAGAGAAGCTGCAAAACTTGGAGTCGAGCCAGAAAATAAGTCAAAGGTGTTTTTGAATTGAAAAGAAAAACACAAATTTCCACCCATTTTGTAAGGAGGATCATTTAGTTATGACATTTAGAGTTGCACCCCCCCACCCCCACCCCTCCACCTATCTATCTCTAAAAATCAAATGAGGAGGTAACTGGGGAGACTCAATCACAATGAGTCACCGGGTCCAGATGGTGTTGGCTCGAGTGGTGCAGGCCTGTCCAGAGCAGCTCATGTGAGATGCTTCTCCCTGCAATCTGCTGGTTTTCCCCAGGAAACTTTTGACCAATCGGACAGCAGGATCTGATATATTTCTCTGTAAAGGGCCTTGAGATGACATGCGTTGGGAATTGGTAATGTATAATTTAATTGAATTGAAAAAATAAATAAATGAATACAACACCTCTTTTAACCTTAGCTTGACCCAGAAGGTGGGGTTCTGGATGCAGTATTAACATCATAGGAGAGTGGAAGAGTATTAATACTTTGGTGTTTACACCAACAATAAATTTAACTGGAGACACAACTGTGAAACTGTCTACAAGAAGGGACAGAGCAGACTGTACTTTCTAAGGAATCTTAGGTCCTTCAGGGTTTGCAGCAATATGCTACATATCTTCTATAAGTCTGTTGTGGAGAGTGTATCTGAGAGTTAATCTGCTGGGGTAACAGTATCAGAGCAAATGACTTATAAAAGCTCAACAAGCTGATAAAGCAGGGCGGCTCTATTCTAGGAACTCCTCTAGGACCTCTGGAGATTATTTCACAAAGATAATACCTCACAAAGTAAAGAACTTTATGGGAAACAGTGAGCATCTTCATAGGACTTTTAAACACCATCATGTTGTCTTCAGTCAAAGATTTCTCCAGATCGGGTGTCAAAGTGGTTCCAAGAAAGGGCCGTGGGGCTGCAGGTTTTCTTTCCAACCAAGCAATAGCACACCAAACTCCAGTCATCATGTTCAGATTGGACTCACTTGATGAGATGACTGGAGTCTGGTTTGCTATTGCTTGGTTGAAAAAGAAAACCTGCAAGCGCACGGCCCTTTCTGGAACCACTTTGACACTCCTGCTATAGAAGATCCTTCCTGCCTTCAGCTATCAAATTTCTACAACAACTCGTTTGAAAAAGACTGGCTTGTAAAAATGACTTACCGTTGACTCAAAAAGATTTATTTTGTATACACAAGTGTAAACAAAAAGAAAATGACAATTTCATTTTTTTTTTAAAGCAGATGACTGACTGCAATATTTAATTTCCCTTTGGGATTGATAAAATGTTTATAAATTGAATTTAAATTGAATTTTTGAAAAAAGAAAAAAAAAAGAATATCCAAAAAGTAAAATGGCAAAGTCCAGATGTAAATCCAATAGAGAATCTACAACAACAAATTCAAATTTCAGGTTTACGGACATTCGCGACTAAATTAACTCAAATTCAGTCAGACTGAATGGAAAGCAGTATCAGTCAAATGAAGTCCAAAGATATAGTGCATGTCCAAAGCTTTCAGAGATGTATCTGTGGCAGACTTGCATCTGCACAACGAAAGATGAAACTACGTTGCACATACTCATGGTACCTACAAATGCACAGCAACATGCAAAAACGTAGACTTTCCTTCCACTGCCTAATTATGTGCTACCGAACTATTCAAAATCCCAATAAACTACATTAAGGCTGGCGCTTTGAAGGTGAAAAGATGTGTAAGACTGCTGCAAAGCTGTCAGTATTAATCATCAAAAGATTACATTATTGAAAAAGTAAAGATGTATAGAAGAAAGCCAAGCTCATAATCAGTGTTTTATTTTTTAAAGGATGAAGGAGAGGACTTCTCAGTCCGAGATGAGGAACATTTCCTCTTCCTGGGAATTCCATCTGTTTAAAAGCGGCTTCTTCTCCCCTTTCCCTCTGCAAATGAATCCATTTCTGCTTCTCTGCTGGCTTACATTAAACACATGCCCTCTTCAAAGTGGTGTGTCTGTACACATCCCTCCCCCCAAAAATACACACATTCTACACACAAGCATGTAAAGTCATTTGAGGCAGAGAACATGAGCCGTATCCGAGGCCACATTTTTACCCCCAGCTCTTTGTTTCACTAAAAAACTCAGAGTCTGTGCTTTGAAACCCCACAACCTCTGTGTGAATCAGAACAGCAACCTTTCCAGGAACAGTGTGGCTTTATGCTTTTGCTGATAAAGAAAACTTCTCAGTGACGTCCATTTACCTTGTCTGAAGCTGGAGTCGAAGGGCCGGGTTCCGTCCAGTTCCAGGCCGTTGGTAATTGGCTGCATGCTCAGGTCGATCACCTGGTGGAGCCGAAGTTTCCGACAGTAGATGGAGGCGGCCTCGGGCTCCAGGGCGATGAGGAGCTGCTCAGGACATTCAGGAGACACCAGCCCAGCCTGGAGAACACACAAACAACGTGTAACGACAGCAGTGAGAGAAAACCAGAGCATGCAGAGATAAAGTAGGTTACTTTACATCACACCTTGTCATGTGTTTACTTGAGGAATCTAAAACACAATGTATTTAATCGAAGAAGACTTGAAAACAAGATAGAATGGTAGGAGAATAAGAAGTAAGCAATGGGGCATTTTTCATGTGTTACAAATACTGTGATCGGCCCTGCTCTTTATAGAATGATTCACAGTGGACGCTGCCTGTTTAGGAAACTGAGTCTGGAGCACAGGGGGTGCACTTGAAGACTTTTTTTATATCTTAATTACCACCAAGCACAGAGGTTAAATTTGCTTATCAGGAAGGCCAGCTCTGTTATAGGATGCCCAAACAACCCTGTGCAGGTGGAGGGAGACAAACGGACTCTTGGGAAAAAAAAAAAAAAAAAATTTAATTGTTGGACAATGTGTTTAAAAAAAAAAAAAAAAATTTAATTGTTGGACAATGTGTTTCAGAAGTGGAAATTTCCTTCAATGAAAGACTACTGTGCCTTGGGTCCACTAAGGAGTGTTATCACAGATCTTTCCTACCAGCAGCTGTTTATAATCACCACAGCACCCAACAAACTCAATAGGCTGTTTATACATCTGCAATTGATTGCAGTGTTTTCAGTTTTTCTTGTAAACAGTCTGTTGTTAATTTTTATACACAATTGTTAAATGAACAGTTTGAACATTTTCCCAATACATCCAAGTTTACATTTGCACATTTCATTTGATCAGAGTTTGGAGTTTTTAATGCTCAATTTTTTGACCTGTTTTAAAATTTTGTTGTAAGTGCTTTATAACTGTACACTATATTTTTTCTGTTGTAAACTTTACGCTTGCCCCTAAAACTACCGGTACCTAAATTTCCCCACTGTGGAACAAAAAGTGAATTATTATTCTATTATATTAATAAAAAAAAAAAATCCATGATTAAAAAAGACAAAAAAACGTGGTAAGTGGTACGAATATCCAAGCAAAACATCCATCCATCTATCAATACATCCATCTGCCCATTGCCCACTTATCCTTGCTTGGTCACTGGTGGTCATCTTTTCTCTGGTGGTCATTGGGGGAGAGATGAGGTGCAAACTGGAGAGGTTTCCACTCCATCACATCACAACACAACAAAAATATACCATGCACTTAGACACATTATACCTAAAGGTCATTTAGAGAGATCCTTTAATGACCAGTTATGTTTTTGAACTAAACTTTACTCTGTACCAAAGAACTCTAGAGGTAAATGTGACTCTGTATGACACTTGAGACTTTTGTAAAAAATGGGTCATAAAAAAGGTAAATATCTCAAAGAGCAGATAAGCTGATACAGAAAAACGCTCCTTCAAATTATTGCTGCTAGAGGAAGTTCTAAAATCTACTAAATGATAGAATGTTCATTGTTTTCCTTTGCCTCTATCTTGCTAGCCTAAATGTCATCATTCTTTATGATAAAATGTTAACAAAACCACACTCTATATGTCACACTGACCTTTGGACAGAAAAGAGACATTTCAGAGGTCAACAGAAATAAGAAAAGAAATCTACAGAAACATCCACACTGATGGCACTTCAACACAGATTTAAAGATGAAATTACTCTAACCTAACCAAAAGTAATGATGATCCATTAGGAGGAAGGATTTCAAACATAAGGAGATTTATATAAGCACTAAATGTGATGTTATGGGGTATAGGGTTAAGTAGGCTATAACAATAAGTTTGTGTCTGTGCAGGGCGGGGGTCTGCTCTCTACTTCCTGTGTTTGTACGCCGGTCTCCCTTATTGTTCGCTCCTAATGACATCACCAGCAGGAAGCGCACACGCCCCGACAGACCTCAACCAGGAGCCAGCACTAACCATGTGTGGGAGAGTGTGTGCGTGTTTTAGACTTTTTATTGACTCACCTGAGACAGTTAGAGGCTAGTGACTCAGAATAATACCAGATTTGGTCTGTTTGTGGAGGTCAGACAAAGAGGTCACAGATTCTAACAGGAAAATGTCTTGATTTTAATGCACCATTAGATACAGACTTGCATGCCATTTTTTTCTTGATGCATTCCTGTGCATGCATGCTCACTTCCTACAAGTCAGTCAAACACGTACACAATAAGTAGGGGCGTGTGTATTCTCATGACATACAAACACAGACAAAGCCAAATGCATGCTGTAATCTGTGTGTGTAAAGGATCCATGATGGGAAAGTTAATCTGTCTATATCCCAGGGTTTCTTTCCATCTGCTCGTTTTTCTTCCTCGTCTGTTTATCTCCCGCACACAAGCTGGGTTTCTTAAAAGGCTAATTAACGGGAAAAATTTCAAGAAAAAACATAAAATAAAAGATATTTTACTCTTAATCTTAATAAAGAAAAAGTAATCCAAGGATTCCAACTGTTCATTTTTAATTAGTTCTGAGGAATGCCATGGAGGAGAACCTTCCTACGCAGAAGCAATATTATCTTTTAATCTGGGGAGGACTTTGGGTTGACATGATGCAAATGTCCTACCAGGTACGCAGCTTCTCTCATAAACTGCTTGGCCGGTTGTCTCCACACAGCTGGGACGGTGATCACCCATCTGATTTCCTCTCCCTCCAGCACTGAAGATGACTGGTCCTTCACCTCCTGAAAAAAGGACTCAGATTCACCACTGAGGACCAGTCGTCTTTCCATCTGTAAACAAACTGACAGACCAAGGCCTTACCTTCAGAGCGTGCTCTCTGAAAAAGCGGAGAGCATGTGCAAACACCTCAATAGCTCTAACTTTTCGACCGTTAACAGCCTCCAGCTCCGTCTCCATTGTGAGGTCCTGTAAGATATGATGGATTGAGTTGGAGAAACCAAAAGCTGATAATGATATTTGAAACTGTAAAAACAGGAAGGTTTTTTCTACATTTTCAATAAACCACTACCTTTGCAAAGTCAAAGTCATACAAATGTCTTTTTAACTTCTAAAAGATTTTGTCATGATCTTGGCACTGATGACCGGCTTAATTACTAACTCCATTCACCTGTCTAACTCTGCCCCATTTCTCATCACTGCTCATCAGATCAACCTGCTCCTGCCTCTATTTAAGGTGCTTGAATCCCCTCATCAGGACCAGATTATTCTTGCTCTCTCTAGCCAATAGTGAGAGTGTTTTTAGAGTTCCTTGGTGTTTCTGATTTCCTGATATTGACCTGTTCTGCCTCTCACCCACTGAGCCTGTCTGTCCCCATCTGAACAGTTTGCCTGAACTGTCTTTGAACTCATGGATTTCTAAGCCTGCTTATTCCTTTTCTGATCTGTTTGCCGGACCTGGCTTCAGGCTCTTGCATGTTCCCTCAGGCTGCAGCATCTGGGACACTATGGGCGGCACCCACCGCATCTTGATGGCAGCCCACCTGCTGGATCCTACCTTGTTCTCTGGCTATGGACTTAAATTGTAGACCAGGTTAGTGACTCGAGTTTATCTTCCTTCATTAGATTTACATGGTCACTAACCTGTGTTTCTTTCTGCAGAGTTTCCAGTGATAGACGCTGTTACTCTGATCCACTGGTTTGAAATAAACACCTTTTGAATAATCCCACTGTCTGTCCTACCTCAAATAATGGGTCCTCCGGTTCTGAATTGTGATAGACTTTGGTTCAAATTGATTTAAAGTACCAAAGACAAAATGCTTCGGACACAAATTAGTTGGACCCCTTCTTTTTTTATTTTTTTTTATTTTACAATAGCACCAAAAACTGCCTCTAAAATTTATTTATTCTTTAATATTTGCTATAAAAATCAACCACAATGAAGAGAAACACAAAAAAAAACAAAAAAAAACAATAATCACCTTCAAAATAGCTCAAGATCAAGTTATATGAATATTTCCATGAGTTCCACAAGGTTATGTCTTAGTGCTCATAGTTTTTTTTTTATTATGTATTTTAATAATCTGGGCCATAATCAAAGTGCAACAATGTTCACTGATTTATTTCCATTCAAAACCAGTTTTATTTTTATTTTAGGTGCCTGCAGTCCTCTTTTGAAAACTTTCAGTCTCAACCATCACAACTTATATCACCATTGAATCTAAGTGAGACTAAGGTCCTGTTACGTAGGGCACTCTGAACTCTCTCTACCACTCTGTGTGTGATTAGTTTTTTAACATCCTATAATTATATTGGCATCACCATAGATGATAATCTCCCATATTGAAAATTATGGAAAAAAAAAAATAAAATTAGGGCATTTTTGTTTGAAACAGAAATTGTTTTACAGATACAATGCCAGGTAAACAACTTGTTTCTGCCACTTTGATGAGTATTTTAGACTATGGAGGTATTATTTTTTAAGTTATTAAGTATTTTACATCTATAGGACGCTGTCTTGCTCTGATTTATTAGAAACAGCAAAAGCCTCTCTCACTGTTGCACATTTTACTTCTTAGTTAAACGGTGCTCTCTATACATTGGTACAAATGTATTTTCACTTTTGTTCCACCATAACTGTCATCTTATATCTGACATGTAAAGCATTACCACCCCCCCCCAAATTTATTACATTTAGTCTGTCCGATCAGACCTACTGCTATATCTTAGCTTTATTGATTTATCACATGCAGTGTTCAATTAGTGCGTACTGAGCAGGACACAGCAGCATTCTCTTTCTCTGATCCGCCTCGAACATTTTTCAGCAGTACCTGAAGTTTTTCCATTTTACCACGTTTCAAAATTTTAATAAAAGGATTAGTAGATTTGTCTGGAGGAACTTGTGTTTGTTTTTGAAATCCCTGCTGGCGTTGTATGGTTTTAACCTTCAAAAGTACATACCGTTCCTGTTTTTTATGTTATTCCCTTTAATGTATTTAATAGCTTTGCTTTATAAATGAGACAGTGAGTCTGAAGAAATTTTCCTATAAATAAAGGATTATTAATGAAGTAATTGATTCTACCAGCTCTTCCAAGAGGGTAAATACCCAGAAAGAGTTACAACAGAAGCCTGTTTATGGCTATAAAAAGTGTTTTGTTGAGGGACCACCTGCAGAGAAACACTCAATCAAGTGTCTTTTGGGATCTATGTTTATATTTTAGTCTGAGAGTTGATTTGATAAAAGGAATCCACATAAATGCTGACTTTTGCATCCAACGGTTACCTAACATCCACCTTCATAATGGGTGTTTGTAAACTTCTGACCAGAACTTTGGGAGCGACTTACACTTGTGCTGTGGATCTTCATCTTGAATTTATCAAAGTAAAGCCAGTGCTGGGCCTCCTCTGGATCCAGGTCATGGTAGAAATCTCGTGCTGCAAACCCAAAACTGTGGAACCGCAAATCAGGTGTGAGCAGCAAACAAGTTGGGCTCTTCTGATTGGCCACTCCGGGGTCACCGCCCTCCCAACGTCTGCACAGAGCAGAGCAAAATTGTCATTTAGAGTTAAAAGGAAGGGAGAATTATAAATAAAGGAGAGTTTAAGCAGATTGTTACTTCATCATGTGTATGGCTTCAGAGTCCTGCGTGAAGCTGAAAGCATAGCCGCTGGAGGTCGTCCCAAAGTCTATGGCGACGACAACAGAGAATGGACAAGCCATCCGGGGTCTGATTTCCACCCTCTGCCAGACAGAGAAACAGCATGTGTTTGGTCTTTATGCAAACATTTGCTGACACACAAGTATAAAAGATTCTGTTCTTTATTTTGGATACTGATGGCCTAGTGTCTTATTTTATGTTTTTACTCCTTATTAATCCAATATATACAGTCACATGGGTTGTACTTTATTTTGGGGCATCAGAGTAAAGCTGATAGAATAGACATATAAATTTAAACTTGTTAATTTTTTTTTATTACATTGTATCTATGTTTTAATGTCCTAATAATTTTACCTGTACTTTACTGTAAGGTACTTGTCTGAGAAAGGTGCTATATAAATGAAATGTAATTTCTTTCCTTGCTTGTAAACAACAACAAAAACAACAATAGCACAGTACTCTTCAGATAAACATTTTGTGCTACCTTTTGTTAGTCTATCACATAAACCCCTAAACAAAAAGTAAATTAATTCAGGGCTCTGCATGCTTTGACAAAGCATTCTGCAGTATTTAGCTATTCCTGTCAGTGAGCAAAAACACATGCACTGGTTCTTACCCTTTAGCTCTTGCAAGATATTATCATATTGAATGAATGAACTTAAGTATAGTGCATCAAACAAAAACCTTTAGGATGCGAAGAGGGAGCGGTGGGAGTGGTAAGGGCATAGAGCTCGAAATCCTCAGGTTCTGAGTTCGAGCCCCACTCCCACAGACTCTGGGTCTCTGAGCAAGACCTTTAACCCCACACTGCTTCCCACACACTGCATGATGGCAGCGAACTGCTCCCCTAGGGGATTTTTTAAATGCAGAGGTAAATTTCTCCAATGTAAGATCAACAGATTTCAACTATTATTATTATTAATGCATCAGTGTAAGCAATCACTTTTAGATATCATCTATCCGAGTGTAAGACTTTTTTTTTTTTTTTTTTAGTAATAAATAGATACAACCACAGACATAGAGAGACTTTATTTCCTCAGAATGTATAAAATAGAATAGAAAATTATTGCAAAATAATAATAAAAAAAAGGGTTTATTACGCCTAAAATTAACTAAATGATACTTCATTAAAAAGAAGAAAATAAAAAAAAGCCGTCTCTACACCAAACTGTAGTGTACGTACTTTATTGTACATTCCACTTTTTCTATTGAAATGTACAATACCTAGCTGGACATTGATAACATAAAACAATGAAAGCAACAAAAACCGCTTGGTTATACTCTGTTATAAGAACTGAAGTAGTTTTCACGTTTCTTTTTTAATTCTTTGCTGTAAACTCTGAGTGAAAGTCTTACGATGACCCACTAATAACTGGTGGAGGCTCTATATAAAGACAAGAGAGCAGAGAGCGGAAAGGGTGTGTAGTAGAGCTGTGGTCAGAGGCTGTTTGCGCAGTTACCGGTGAGGGAGAGGGTGTGAGAGGTGTGATGCTGCATTCATTCCTGGATGTGGCTGGTGAAGATGGGGTGGATACATTCCCACCTGCAAATTAATTGGAAACCGAAGAAATAACAGCAATATCTGCAAGTTTTCTACGATGACAGAAACAGAATCATCACAACTTGGAAAAATAAATAATGGTTAGAAACCCATTTGGCCTGGAGTTCTTTGAAATTGGTTCTGGAGGATTGAAGTGAACAACAATGACTGGAATGTCACTGGAATCCCAAGAAAGTAAAATACCCCAGTGGGAGTGTTTAGCACTACAGACCGTGGAGAAGAAGTGAATCATTTCAACCAGGACAACTTAGAAAAAGATGTGCTTGCAGTGTCTTACCTGGTATCTGCAGATAGGTATCCAGCTGAACCTCCTCAGACATTTTTACTGGAGCCAGGTTCTGCAGAACATTTTATCAATGTTAAAACAGTGCTAAAATGAACCCGGCAATGTGGATCCAGTGGGATTTTTCTTTATAATATACTCATGAAAGCGATATTAATGTACAGAAGAGGGAAATGAATGAGATATCTTGAAAGCACTGTGGATGCTGTAAAACCGGCTTCATTTAACAACTGTCAAAAAAACCTTTGCTTCTACAGAAAAATATCAAAAAGTTGTATACGTGTTCTTTTTAATATTTCAATATCATTCATGTAATTTACTCTTAAATGCACACTGATGGTGGCAAGCTACATTGTAACTATGGAAACCCTGTGGCTCACTGAAGGCTGTGTACCGAACCCTCTGACCACCATCAGCAGACAAATGTAGGTGAACTGTTTTGCTCAAAGACACTAGGACTGAGATGGATGGAGCCTGGGTTCAAACCGCCAACACTTAAGTTGAAGGAAGAACTCTCCTGCTTCCTACACCACTGTCTCCTCCGACCAATTGGCACATTAGGGAATTGTTGCTGATTTCAATGTGTACAAAGGAGGATGGATGGATGGATGGATGGATGGATGGATGGATGGATGGATGGATGGATGATGGAAGGATGGATGGATGGATGGACAAGAGCTGGCATTTTAGAACCTATATATATTCACATATTCATTTTTATTGATTCAGATCTGAAATCATGATTTTACTTTTAAAGTTCATTTTTTTATTTTCTTCTTCAAAATTTAACTTTATGGGAACCTTGTGTGTGTCATGGTCTCTGTGGGTTCAGTTTTACGTTCTGAAAAGAAAAATACATTGTCTTCTGTGTAAATAATGAGGACCAGGGTTTGACATTGTTTTTCTTCATCCAAAAACATAAAACATCTGTCTGCCTGTATTTGAGTTTCTACCCTAAAACATTTGCATGACCCAAGTGTGCATCATGCATTTTCATTCCCCAGCTTTGGTCTTTGTCCTCCTAATAATAAAACCCAAAAAAGGATAATACTGCACATAACTTTGTGCTATACTATTCATAACAGAGCTCTAGTAGTGTGACATCTATGAAATAAATATTTTAAATACTCCTTAGTGATCTATCATATATATTATGCATAGAAACAACAGAACAAATGTTACTTTTAATGTATGACCAAGAGTGCAAAAAGGTGTTTGCTTTTTTTTTAAGTCGACTTACCCCTTCAAGTCCTCCTTGCTTTTTTTCTGTTGGTTGTTTCGTTGGACTGCAAGAAGTATTCCCAGCTTTTAAGATTCTGCAAACCGATCTGCCTCCAGAGAGAGAAAGATGGATGACAGAAGGACCGGGGATGGGAAACTGGAGCTGGATAGGATAGGATGCTTTTCTGGAAATCCCTTGTTAAAAAAGTAAGACTTCCCCAATGTTTTGCACGTAGAATTCCCAAAACTTGGTTTAAAAATGTGGAGAAAAGGAGAAAGCTACAAGAAAAAGCTTCTAATAATCTTTTGATTTGTTTTTTTTTTTTCCTCCCAGTGGGATTCTAATTTGAGTTTGCAGCTCTGGCTCTTTGCAGCCAAGCGCTCCGTCTCACTGCTTTGCAAATGAATTTGAGAGGAAAAAGTGGTGACACACACACATTAACCAGTCACAGGAGTGGGAGGGCTATGGGAGCACATAAGGGGGGGCGATACTGGGGGATTTACCTCACTGGGATACAGCAGAGCGAAAGACAGAGGGTGGAGTGATTTCGAGGCTGGCTCTGTACCCTGATTGAGTCATGTTGCCCTCTCTCTTTTCTTTTATTCCTTGTTTTATTATTATTCAGGTCTTCGTATTTCCTGCTTTAATTTTTCCATTCTTAGTCTGACCTCTCACTTTATTCACTTTTTCCACATGTTTATCTTCTCCTCTATTCTTCCTTGATGTAGCTCTCCTTGTAAGTGTGTTGGACAAAGGCTGGAAGCAGCCAGGTGTGTTTAGTCAAACTTTAGGTGAATTTAACACACCTCCATCTATTTCACTGACACCTGGACGGAATAATCTTTGATAATAGAGGGGGAGGGAAAGTCTAGATGAAATGGTTTAAAAAACTCGAAAGTACTTCGTTTAATTTGATTGCCGTATCACTGGCGGTTAGCTGATCTGCGGCAGCAGTGGCTAAGGTGTCTGAGGCAGGTAACTCTGAAGGGAGGGAACACAGGTTAGTAACCACAAAAGTCTGACAGAGGAAAAATCTGAACAGGTGAGTCACTAACCTGGTTATATAGTTCACTCTGGCATGGAGAACGAGGTCGATACCAGCCGGTCAGCTGACAGGATGCAGAGAGTTCTAGACACCAAAGCCTTGAAGAACACAGAACTGACAGGAGATAAGATCCGAACAGACTAATGAGGGCAGGATAACCCAGAGGGCGAAGTCAAGAGGCAGATCCAGGTTTAGTCCACAACAGAATCCGGAGACAGGTCAGGCAAACAGATCAGAACAGGGACAGGCAGGCTCAAAGGTCCGAATACAGAAGTGAGTCAGGATCAGGAAAAACAGAACACTATTAGAAACATTGGAAAACTCTCAACACCAAAGGCTCAGAATGATCTGGTACTGATGACTGGGACCAAGCAGTTTAAATAGAAGCAGGAGCTGGTGGATCAGATGAACAGTGATTAGAAACAGGGCAGAGTTACATAGTTAATTGAAATGAGTAATCCAGCTAGCTATCAGCGTCAAGATAATGAAAATTTCTTACTAAAAATGCACTTCTATCCCGCCGTTCAGATTAGATTTTAGATTTTCTAAGACTAAGGCCATAGAAATAATCTCTGCAAACCTTCACCAGGATCAATCTTTCTGTCTGTGTTGATCTTTTAACTCTACCCTACATCAAAGTCGATGGACATTTACCTTGTAAAGAGTTTATATCAACATTTTCCTAAAGAAAACCCATTTTATCTGTCGAACGTTGTTTTTAGCTTTTATAAAACATGCACATTTTCCCCCTCGTTGGAGATTTTCATTGTGCATATATGGTATTTTTTTTTTAGATCTGGAGGGATCCGATTTCCCCCTGCTCAAGCTGTGATTAAAAGCATACATTGTGCTATTGCACACTGTGTCACACAAAGACAGTAGAACTAACTCAGCTCCTCCATTGGTAAAGGGAAACTAGATTTCTTCACTATGTGGAAGAAAATGCCCCAGGTACACAGACACATATATATAATATACATATGTATAGATATATAAACACATACACACAAACGTCCACATACACTCTGCTTCCTCCTTCTGTCAGATTTCCAAATCGAATTAGAGTGTATCTTTGTGTCTGTGGGTCTGGAAACCATTACATGGCACCTCTCCCCCTGTTGACTGAAAAACCAAGGGGCCCCAACGCAAAACCTGCCACCACGTCTTTCACTCTCTCCTTTTCTTCTGTGTTGCTACCTCTTTTGTATTTGGAATACAGCACCATGCAAAAGAAAATGTTTTTTTCTTTTCTTTGTTTTGTTCTTAATCCTAAACCTTAAAAGCAATGCTATCTGTATTTTTGAAACTTTCAATAATTTTACCAGCATTATGTGCTCAACATTGGCATTAAAGGACCTTTGACATTCCGGACGGTGTTATCGATTTTATCTGTTTTTCCTTGACAGTAAGATGTGTTTTGTCAACAGCTCAAGTTAACCTTGCTGTGCTACATCATGAGTGAACTCAGCCAAGAGGGCTTTTAGGGCTTTAGTTAAAAAAATAGCTTCATAATTTGCTTCAATTCCCTTAATAAATGACTTAAAAATGACAAAATTTGGGAACCCCTGCTGTGAATAATCTATCAAATTAATATACATCCTTAAGATACATATCTGTAGTAGTGCACTGCACTACCTAGCAAACTGGACTCAAACTGTTAAATTAGACAACCTAAAATGATCGCAGAAAAATGTTTTGTGGGCCCCTGTTTTGGCGTCAGACTCCATATATTTTTTCAGTTTCCACCATTAAATAAATGAAGGACTGTTTATAGCAAAGTGAGGACATTTAGCTGGGCCACACTTCCTATTTTTCCAATAGTTAGGTTTAGGGCTAAGATATGAATTGCTTTGAGGTTAAGGTTAGTTATGGACTGGTAATCCTAAATTTAGAGTTATGTTAGGGGTAAGTTATAAAAGGGGTTAAAACTGACTGGAAATCAATGAAAGTCAATGTATTACCACTTCAGCTTCCTCTAATATTTATTTGCCAAACAACCAAAACAAAGGGTCTGATTGTGGAGCCCCATAGCTGCTAATTATATAGAAGTTAAAGCAAGTTGGACATCTTCTCCATAACTATCTCAGCATCGGTACCCATCCTATCAGATGGAGATGCAGACCAGGTTCTCCATCACATAAGCCATGATCCTTGGTGCATGCTCAGACGCAGGAAACTACACAGGAAGACATGGGGTCAGGTGACAGGAAGGTCCTCCCCGTGTGACATTCTCTTCATGAATTCCACATTATCTGTGGAAGTGGGACTGTGGAAGTAGTCCTCGAGCAACGGAAACACACCCAATAACATATGACACACTAAGGCGCATGGAGGGAGACAAACATAGATGCTGGAGGGCGGTTTCTTTAAATAACTCCAAAATGTCAACAATAGCCTGAATGAGGACTCCCCTCTCAAGATAGCACCACATGTCAAACCAGTACCTACAAACAAAACACAGTTACAATCCCTTTGATGGAACAGATACAACATTAATTATTACAAAATACATAACAGACAGTAATATCAAACTTCAGTCTGGATCTAAACCTATTACTTTGGTAGCTATTTCAAATTTTTAAATTCGACAAAAAGTAGAAGAGGTTTTGTAGAGAAAAGTCCTTGGAGAAAGCCTACCAGCTGCTGAATGAAACCCGAGACTGAGGAGGAGGATCATCATTCATGTGTTTGAGTCATCTAATCAATGTCCAGAGCAATATCCAAACCAGATTTATGGCAAGAATCTAAATTTATAATCACAGATATTCTCCATTAAAGTGTGTGCTGCTTTTGAGAAGAAAAAAACTAAACTTCTCTGTCCCTACATGTAGCAACATAGCTCAAATTGTTGCAGAAATAAATACAGAGAACAGTGTTACTACAAGGTATTGACCCGATGTTATGGGGGGAGAATAGAAAGCTGTGTATCCTTAATGATTATGCAGTATTTATTTTGATGTCTCACATGAAAAATTAAATATTATTCTACATCTGAAAATGAAAAAAATATTAATAATAAGGCCCCCCGAGCACATTTTAGCAGTTTGTGTAGGAAAATTCCTCTCAGATTAGGCAGATAGCCTTTACCAAAAATCTCCTTATGCTGCCAACCTCTGGATGAGCTGTTTTGTCTCTCAACGCCCCCATCCTCTGGAAGGATGCGCCCCTACTGCCCACAACCATGACGACCAGTCAGAGTAAGTAAAGAGAGACTAGAAGCACAGAATAATACATTAGATGAAGGCTGGAGCTAGAACGATGGGCTGCTAGAGCTTATTTCCCCTTATGACATCATCAGGGGAATGCATTTCAAACAGCATTTTGAGCACACATTAGCTAAGAGGCTGGGAAAGGCAATGATAGAGGGGAAAATTGTTTTCTATTTGTAAATCTCATTCACAGGCTTCAGGACACATTATTGCAAAATGTTTATAAAGAAAATATTGCATAATAGGAGACCTAGCATATTGCATATTGTGGTTCTTATCTTGACGTATTTCCCAACAGCTTTTACAGAGCAATGTAAAAGTTTCCTTGATTAGAGTAAATCACACATAAATAGTATTGTTAACAATAAGTGATTAATAAAAAAATATTCCCACAAATAGTAGGACTCATTTCTCTGTTCAGGCCTGATGTTTAATATAGTCTGAGCTTTGAAAACTTTACTGAGGCGAGTAAAGATATGAGAGCGACCATTTGTGTGTGCAACTGTATTGGACTTGTGCAGGAATTAATGAAGGTGGTATTATACATTCTGTGTGCAAACACGCCACTTCCTTTTTAGTGTGCATTTAAGAGTATGTGGCGCTTTTTCAGTGTGAGCTTATTCAGGTGGAGGTTTGAGTCCCACTGTACAGCCTCCCCTGGGGTGGGGACCCAGAGCCAAAGGAAAGATCTGGAGTGGAAGCCACACGCACACACACACACACACACACACACACACATATATTAAATATGGCTGCTCTTTGACATGGAGTCTGGACTATTGTGTAGTAAAAAAAACAACAACGTTTTAGCAAGCAAGAGAGAGGAAGAGGAAGGGAATGTATGATTTATGATTGGACTGCAAGGCTAAGGGTGAAATTTATAACAAGAGAGACTGGGGGAAATGGAGAACTGTGGGGTGTGTGTGTGTGTGTGTGTGTGTGTGTGTGTGTGTGGGGGGTTTCAGTGCAATAGTGTGCAGATGTATTCTTTCTGTGTTCATAGTGCAATTCCTTTTTTGCCACAATCATTTTTTTTAATCTAATCTTTCTATAAGAGTGCTGAATGCAACTGAATTCCAGCTGTGTCACTACATTTAGTTGCAGCTGAAGATCTATTGAGGTATTTCTTTATTAGCTAGGTGCATCTAGAGAATGAATTATTTCACATCTTTTCTCTTTTTGAAATAGCTTAAGATCCGTCAGATTGGACAGAAATTATCTGTGAATAACATATTTTAAACCCTGCCCCAGGTTCTCAGTTGGTTGTAGGTCTGGACTTTGACTGGGCTGAACTGTACTATTCTTGATGGTAATCCTGCTTGAAGGTGAACCTTTATACCAAACTGAAAACGTTTGTAGCCTTTGACCACTTTTTCTCCAGGGTTATTATGTATTTAGCTGCATCAGTTAACTTTCTAAGCATTCCTAAGCATAACATCACGATTCAAAAAAACAAAAAAAAACAACCTGAACTAGACACAATTCCACTCTAAACCATTGTCACCTAAAAAGTAGTTGAAATCCATAAATTTTAATTTTAAGAAGCAGTTTAATGTTTTTTTTTGTTTGTTTTTTTGTTTTTTTGGGGGGTAGGGGGGGGGGTGTTCTACAACAAGGGCAAAATGCATTTGATTATAAAGTCACCCCTTGATTAATTAATCATAAGTATTTATAAAAAACCCTTTCTGTACTGTTGGAAAGTAATCAATCTCATCATGGGCACAGAGAAAATAGCTCACCCAATACAGTCATGCTTAAACTGCTACTGTATTGCAGATCTCACTTTCAGTTCCTTCAAGCAAAAGTCTAAAAACTAAAAAGGACCATTTTTACAAAGAGATTACAGAATTTAAGGCAAGAAAAACAAAGATATAAAGGGAAATTTTAATGTCAAGAAGCCCTTTAGACAAGATCCTGTTGCCTAAAGGAGATAGAAAAAGGATTTTTATTATGTTTTACGTTTTCTACAAGTGCTTTTTTTAATTTCTCTGTGTGCACTGTTTACCATTCAAGCTTAGAATTTCTCCAAAATGTTGTTACGGTTTCATGTGACAATAAAGATCCCTGAAAGGTTGTTGATTCTGAAAAGAGGAAGTGGTTTCAGCAAGACAAAAAACTGCTCCCCAACTGCAGCTCCTGCAAACCTAATGTTTTGAAAATGCATCAAGTTTATTGCTCTATTGTCTAAATCCTTTAATGCACAGTGTCTTCAATAAAACCATAAAAACATCTAGATATACAAACCCAGGGTTTAGGCACAGCTCACACACATATGTATTTAATCACACATTCCAATAGCTCTTTGTAAAGGGACACATGTAACAGAAGACTAGGGATAGTAGATCTGCAGGCAGCACACACACAGAGACTTAAAATCAGACTGACACCATGGGGAACATCTGGCATTCTTGAATTTAATGTTACCATCTCCTCTAAGCATATACAGGCAGGCAAGACAGCTTCACTGGCAAAACGGGAACATAATAAAGAGATTATTTACATATGGTTGATTGGAATCTGTGTGGAGCAAGAAAACCATGGAAGAAGAATAGGTTTGTCATCCTGAAATTAGGATAGAAGTACAGTCTGATACTGTGTCATGTTTCTTTACATGTTGGCACCCGATACAGCAGGCTTTGACGGGCTTGGAGAGAACCAGTGCTTACTTACAGTCATTTCTCTCCTCTTTGATCCACACATCAAGCTACATGTTTCTATCAGCTGGTGCAGTATGCCACCCGCAATGTGTGCTACAGTCGCCCTCCTTTGTGATGTTGGAGTAATGCAACCATCTGATTTATTCCAGCTGCAAACTAGAGGCTGGCATTGAATACAGTAACACATAAAAAGCTTTATCATGAAAGAAAAAAATAATAATTGTCCCATCTTCTTCTAAATATTCAGAGTATGTTAACCCTTTATAGGGCAAGTTGGCATTTTTGATCACACTTGCATACTCCTTACAAATGGAGTCCCCTCCATCCCTCAGTGAGGTCTAGAAGCACAAGATCCATATCCAGCCATTCAGCAAAGATGCTGCTACATGGCTGTACATCTTACTTTGCATTTGACCAATTACATGAGTCCTTGAATAATAGATTACCTACTGGAAATTAAGTTGGAAAAAAAAAATTAACAAGTTAAGAAAAAAAAAGGTAAAAAGCTGATTGAAAAGTTAAAAAGTAAAGTTAAAAAGTTAATAAGCTTAATTAACAATTATATTTAGGTTTATAAACTAAAAATGTAAGTGCCAGTATCAGCATTTATGCCTCTAAGGTTATGTTGTAACAAAAAAAAAAGTGTTTCTTTCACTATCATTCATGTTTTTCTTGAAATTCTTAGAGAAGCACTTCAGTTATTTTTCTTGATATATTTGGCCAAGTTGGAATTTCTTGTTATTACATTCACATTAATTTTTTGCCATCAAAATATCCCTATTTTTGAATGTTACGCAGGTAATAAGGTCTTATCCTGGATTGCAACACAACTATTGGCTTGAAATCTTGATTTTCAAAGTATTTCACTGAGCGCCCTATAAAATGTTAAACATATTCAAGACCGAAACCTCAAGACAGCATCTTAAAATGTTATTAAGAATGTGGAAATTGAAATGCTCTGTTTTATCTGTTATAGAAATAATAATAAGGTAAGGCAAGGCAAGGCAAATTTATTTGTATAGCACAATTCAGTACAAAGACAATGCAAAGTGCTTTACATGATTAAAATATAGGAAAATAAAAACAGAATCAATGCAAGTAGGGAAATCAATAAATAAAATTAAATAAAAAATGCAGAAAAAAAAGAACATTAAAAAAAGTTGGACTAAAGAAAATAAAAAAGTTGATCTAATGATGTTTCAGTTGAACTGTTTAACTAGAATAACTATAAATGACGATTGAGCTTTCTTAAAAGCACCCATGTCTGATTGTTCACGCTTAGATTTACATCTCAGTTATGTTTAGGAGCGTTAAAATGCAGCTAAACCTGTAAAATACAAATATCAGAGCTTTTTAAAACGGCCACGTCGTCAAATACAAACTACTCTCATTACAAAAAACGGGCAAGAAGAGGAGAGAGGACAGCTTTATTTACTTTACGTGAATGGTAAAGTAAGGCGGGTCTTTATTTAGATTGGGACCAATTGCGTCACGAGGAGACTTTGATTGACGTCCGTTTCAACCAATGAGTGAAGGGTGCAACTGGACGAGCGGGCTACGACACTGTTGTTTTCCTCTCAACGGTTAGGCCGAATCTAGCGATTTTAACGTGTTTTAGCAGTATAAAACGAGCGAAAGGACACAGGATACGATAGTTAAATTAGGTCGTCAGAGTAAACTGGATACATTTCTTCACTGCGTGGGTTTTTAGACCCTGAAAGGACCGTTTTGACCTCCGTCCCTCCTCTCCTGACAGCTGTGTTTGCGGCGTGGAGTGCCGCCGTTTTACGCTTAAAGTTCAGCGGTGAGTGTTTTAAAAGTCGCATAACAAAGTCAAATGGGAAGGCTGATGGTATTTCATGTTAATAACCACACGGAGAAATAGCTGTTTTCTCAGCATTATTCTATATCTGTGTAAAAATAGTCAATCAGTGTTTAAAATTGGGTAGTAACTGACTGTAAATGTTCTTTATGGGTCAGATGACAGACAGAGGAGGGTAACAGTAACTGTTCATTTGAGCAACAGCTATTAACACTACTTAGAACAACGGAACGTTAGTTAGTAGTCACCCAACGTATCCAGACGTTTTGCTTTTAAAATAAAACAAAACTGTCTGTTTCTTTTTTTGTTTTGTTTTTTAATCTATTTATGAGAAATGCCTTTTTTCCCCCCAAAGCCACGCAAGCATTAAAGGTAGCAAAGTGCAGAGCATCGTGGTGGATGTTTGTCAAGATGATGCGTTCAGGTACCACTTATAAGCTCCGGATTTTAAAGGGAACCCCCTGGCTGAATAAATAATTATTAAAACCACTCGCTATAGTTAAAAGAAATTTAGTCAGGTTCTTTACTTTTCGGCAGAAAAAAAAAGAAAAATATTTAAAAGTTGGACAGCTAATGTATTTATCTACTGACTGTGTAAAAAGATACACCAAACACACTAAAACCTGATATTAATTATTATTTTTTTAAAGAATAAATATATCTATCCCTTTAAAACTCTGTGATAAATGAATTGAACTAGATTTATGAAGATATTTCTCTAAACTCCTCATTATAAAGATTAATTTTCTTAATTTATGGTTTTGTAAAGCGCCTCAAAATAATGAAAAAATAGAAAGCTGCTAAATCAAACACTTAAGCTTAGTGAAATACGCCTCAGGATATATTTAGACATACCTAAAATTAATGAGACTGATGCTTTTTTTTATGGCTCTACGTAACATAAAAATGAAATAATTCATGGTGTAGTTGCAGGGACAGCTGGAAATGCTATGGAGAAAATATGGTTGAATAATGCTTTTCTAAAACATCATTCAGTCATTTTATGACTCTGCAAATGAGTTTGAGTTAAAAGACAATTTGCTGACTTTATCAACTTGTTGATTCTGACAGAAAAGGAAACAAGACCCAAAGAGAAAAGCTGACAGAGAAAAAAAAAAGTTAAAATCTTAAAATTTTAAAATTTATTTTATTTTTCACAGGAAGACAAGGATTAGTCAACCTACACAGAACAGTGCTTTAACAACAGAAACATTCTTAAAAGATCATTTTGATCTTGGTCATTTTTATCCCCCTCATCTCACAACCTTTTTTTTCTTTGTAAAATGTCTAAAAGTATTTATTTTTTATTTATTGATATTTTTTGCCCATATTGGCAGTGAATGTTATCTGCTTTCTCAAACTCAAATTCAAAACACTTCAGTGCCAATGCAGATTAGAGATTTAATCCTTCAGTATTGGTTTGTTTGAGGCATTTTGCCCTGATGTTTTTAAGGCTCCGTCCTCAGGGAGGCGAGCTTAGGTATATCCACTATATATTTTGCCATTTCGAAATAACGTTGACTCAGACCCTGTGTTTAGGCATGAGCCAATACATTTTTGAAACCAAGTGGATAGATTCCAGAAGTCGTTCCCATATTTTCATTATTTATCCATAATGAATAAATAAATCTCATCTTTTGTAAAACAATATCATAACGGCCAAAAATGAGGCCAGGCACACATACCATAACATATTCAGTGGCGCTATATGCACTCATGTGGACCAATATTTAGTTTAAAATTGCTTCTAGAAGAACACAACTTTTGTCTCTGTGTGGACAAGAACTAAACCAGTTTTCTTTTACAACCTCCCTTTAACTTGTCCTTTTAGCAACCTTTTGAACACATGTGGCGCTACGCTGCCATCTGGTTTTCAGTTCTTTCTGCTGCCTTATTTTCCCTTTGCTAATCTGGCAGCTGGAGCAGCTCATTGAAGCCCGGTAGCTCTCTGTTTAGCTGCACAATCATTTACAACCCACAGTTTTTTCTCATTATTCTGACCACTTTGGTCTATCTCTTTAGGTATGTTTTAGCAAAGCAGACAGTTCAACTAACATAAGATACTAGGGCTGAGGGATGTGCAGGTGGCGCAATGGTTAGTGCGCATGAACCATGTACTTGACATGGCTGACCCAGGTTCAAATCCGACCTGTCAGCTTTCCTGTCAACCTACTGTCAGAATAGCTGCTAGTGCTGTAAAAATGCAAAAAGATACTAAGGTTGAAACAATTAATTGGATTAATCATGATTAATTGATTATTGAAATAAACATCAACTAATTTAGGAATTGAATTATGGTTAACTGGAGTGTAGAGAATGTAAAATATTATTTTAGCTGTAATTTACACAAATAAATATATCAAATAAAAAAAATCTATATAAACATTTTGTCTTTAATATAAAAACATTATTTTTTTTTTGCCTGTCAATATGCTATATCCAATATAGTAATAACGAAATGTTTATTTTTGGTCCCAGATACTCAGTAGCACAATGGAGTAATATTTTATGTTTTATAAGTGATGAATTGCT
>NW_015151220.1:267165-281644 GCF_000732505.1 Cyprinodon variegatus
ATAATCGTTAGATTCATCTATTTTCAAAATAATCATTAGTTGGAGACCTATAAGATGCCCGCCTTTACTTTGCTGCAACATTAAAACTATCCTTAGGGTTTTATAATTAACTACATTTAGTCATATGGCATTAAGAAAAACTTTTTAAACGTATTGTGCTATTACATTTGTTTTATTGCCTTTTATACATATTTTTTATTGGTGGATTTTATATTTAGTCTCTGAGACAATTATACTTTATTCTTTGGATTAAGGTGGAGCAGAAGCCTTGCTTTCTATCTGGACTTAACCCAAATATATTTTATTCTTATAATGTTTCTGCCCAGGTTTCAAGCTCTGTCTTTTTCAGAGTCGTTCATGCTATTTATGTAGTTCTATTGCCATTGTAAAGGACACAATGCCGTTTTCTATCACTGGATGATTTAAAAACAGATAAGAGATTAGATGAATAAATAAATGAGCAACCATACGATTGATGGATGAATAATATCCACCTATTCGTTTAGACACACACATAAGTTCCCTCTACTTTTCACCTGTTAAAAATTAAACTACGTTTTACTTTATCTTTAATCACACAATGACACTATAAAGTGAACCCAACTTGCCCATAAAACGTCTCTGCTTCGTTGCATCATCGTCTCTGAAATCCCGACCCGCTATAAAGTCCGTGAACGCCTCAGCGGAGCACTGTAGCAGCAGGCTAACAGGATTTAGCTCCGAGAAATCACCCCCTCCTCTTCGAGCGAGCACTCTTCGTTGTGCACTTAAACCCGACTAACGTTGCGCTTTCAGGCCAACGCCGACAGTACAATGCCAGGTAACTACAACACTTGGCACACCGCGTGTAAAAAAAACGCGCTAATTCACGCGTGTTAGGCGGCGGCTGTCTTTGTAGCGGAGGTTGTTTTGTTGACCTGCTTCTTCTTCGGGGGGATGCTGCCATGCTGTTAGCATTCTGCTAGCTGTTAGCGGAGCCCACTTTGTTTAGCCTTAGATTCTCCTCACACCTGCATTTGTCTTCGGTCTGTTTTGAAACGATTTAAAAGCCTAATTCCTTCTTTTTATTCAATTAATATATTGTAGGAAATGTTATGCTTTTTTTTACTTTGAGGGGGGGAATAGTTTTGAAGCAGCCCCCTGTGCTCTTTGTTGCTGCTGAGATAGCTGCTCACCTTTTAGGCCCCTGTCCACTGACAGTGTGTTTACAGCTGGCCTCCGAGCATTACCCACAGCTAAATCCTTTCACAACAGGCTGCTTAGGGGGAAGCTTTACACCTGGTGGAGCCCGTTAGCAAAGGCCCACACCGCTCCTGTTACATGCAGCTCGGTTACATCATGGAAACTGTTAGAAAGGCGCTTATTCCCACCGTTTTTAGCTAAAACGGACAGATCACAAAGTTATGTTTTGGTTCCTGCTCGTGTAAAAAAAAAAAAAAAAAAGTCTGTTCGTCTCATACCTTCCTTTTAGTTTAATTAGCCTTCAGTAACATAACAACAAAAAATACTCGGAAATGTTTCTGAAATTCTTTGAAAAATGTTAAATAAGCAAAATGTTTATTTTTTTTATCCAGGTGTTTATTTTTGTTGCTCTGAAACTTCAACAATCATACAAGGTTTAATATAGAAACGCTATGCAAAGTTTAAAAGTATAAACTTAATAGAGAAATGGATATAAACCATAGTATCCTCTAAGTAATTAGGTTGGTTGTACTGTTTTATGATCAGATTTAAAATATGCTAAACATGGTATAGTGTCGTTTTTTTTCTGGTAAGGTTATTGATTCATATTAACAAACTGTCATAAGTGCCTCAAAATACTCTTTATAATATCGGTGATGACATGTAAGAAAAGGTACTATTTGATAATGTCAGTAGACATTATCAAGTGCCTTTAAGCCTAGATAAAGTATATATTATTGTCCTTAACATAGTTATAGTGCTTTCAAACGCATTCCCTATTATAATAATTCAATGTTTTAGTTGATGATAAAAAATTCTGTTTACTGTACTTTAACTGAACCTCTAAATGACATGGCAGGTTACCCTGGTAACCCTGGTTACCAACATTATGTTGATTCCTTGCAGTTTTTACAAAGTCTATAATAAAAGAGATAAATATGTTATTTCGATAAGCACAATGACACTTATCACTGTAACTGATGTAGTGATTAGCTGTTTGGTATGATTTATTTGGTTTTAGATTAAGTGTTTATCAGTTTATGCAAGTTAAAATAATTGTGCTTATTTAAATTTTCTAAAACCTCATGGCAAGGTAAACATTTATAATTTTTTTTTTTCTTGTTTTTGGTACCCATTGAAGACTGTTTAGGTTTTCAAAAAACATGCTCATAACCCCCATATAACACCTACATGGAAAAAAATATATATATTTAAATATATTTGTAGGAAATGACTGCAGATGGTTCCTTTGTGAATTCTGGAACATTTAATCATTTTTTTATTAATAAAAAAAGCTGTATACGCATTGTATAATTCCTCTGCCAGCATATATAAACTACCCTGACATTTCAGGTGCAAAGTGAAAATTTCCACGTCGACCGCATTAGAAGTAGGACTAATTATCTCTTGTCGTAAAGAAACATTACGACAAGATATATGTATGCAAGCAGGCTACATGTTTTCACTTAGTCAGTAATAAAATATTTAAATAATTTTTTCCTGTAGTTTTCTTTCAGGTTCAAACTTGCTGGGATTTATTTTTATCACTTGTTTTCTCTTGTCATCTTTGAAGCCTCACCAGTTGACCCAGTTTCATTCAATTACTTGTTGGGTTTTCTTTAAAGTAATTTCTCCTTTCTTTAACCCTTTTTGTTTTCTTTTTTTAACGGATATAAATATGTATTTTTTTAACAGCCTGTTTATTTTGCGACGCTCGATAATTAAACGTCTTTATTGCTCCACACAGATATAACCAGGCAGCTTCTCCCTGTCCGCTAACCTACTTAGATTACACGTGTTTATTCACGCTGTCCTGCTGAAAAACAGCTTGTCCTTCTGTGTTGCTGCCTGCACTCTGTGATGGTGTTGAAATGAACTTGAACAAAAAGTACATGGAGAAAGATTTCTAAATTTGCAGTTAACCTATTATGTGATGCTTTCTGATAGCTGCTGTAGATCAAACATTGCTAAAGCATTCCCTGTGTCAGCTTGGCCCTGAAGCTTCATTTCCTTTTTTTTTTTTTTCTTTTCCCCAACCCTCTGACGCCGTGGCTGAGTCATGACTCGTCTGTAGCACTGATGTCATCATTATAGCATGTCTCATCTAAATAATAATACTAAATCTTTGCTTAAGATAACTAATCAAGCCCAAGCATCTTAAATTTTTTTGTTTTTGTTGTTTTTTTTAGTTGGGGGTTTCAGTGGTTATTTGTATGACTGTGGGTTTGGTTTGAACCTTTAGTGTTATTTTATATGGAAATATCCCATATAAGAGAGGGACAGTCCCACTGAAGGAAGAGCAGGAAGTCTACCCAGAAGGGGAACTTGATGTTTTCCTTTTCTGTTCCCTTACAGATTGTTTCAGACAGTAAAAGTATGTATTCACCTGCTTATCAGTGTTTTGTTGTAGGGCTAACACAACATGTCCTTTATATTGAATTATAAGCTTTATTTTAAGATAGGCTTATTTAAAAAAAAAAAAAAAAAAAAGTTTTTATATTTTAATCTTATTAGTTTTTAAGAGTTCGATATTGGGGCTGGAACAACAATTGATTTAGTAGTTGACTAATCAATCTATTTAGTTAACTAGCTAGTGAGCTAGCAACATGTTTTTAGTTACTATATTCCCTGGATGATTAATTGATCTCTGCATTCGCAAAAAATAGCTTCAGCCCTAATGGGACATGGTAATATTTCCATGTATGCTTATGAAAGAATTATTTTTAATATATATTTTTTTAACATCATGTTGGTGTGTTTTAATGTTTATGTAAACACAGAGTGAAAGAGGGGGAAAAAACATGGAAGGTGGGACATAGTTTTATAATTTCAGTTTAAGCAGCTTTAAGAAATCTCCAGGTGGGTTTGTCTTGACTGTCCGCTTGCCATTAACCCCTGCATGCGCTCCCTACAGCCCTACTTCATACCGCTTCATCCTTTGACTGCTTTGCAACTCTTTTGATACATCTCGTGTCCTGCCATTGACTTCACTATGTGTGTTTAGGTTTAAACAGAGGTGCATGTAAAGGTTCACACAACTAGAGTTTGACACAACGCCTTTATGTAGACTAGTTTATGTAATATTGCCTTCTCGTCCACTACAACGTAGCCTGATAATATAAGAAAAAGGCTTAATGTTTTCTTAAACTGATTTAGTTTGGTGCTGCAACTAATTATTTTGCCAATCCATTAATCTGTCTTTTTGTTTTATTATTAATTTAATAATTTGAAAGCCAAACGTTCTTTAAAGAAGACCTTTTTGGAAATCAAACAAAGTGAAACAATTTTATTAATATAACAATTTTTATTATAATTACTGCTCTAAGTGGGTTGCTGTTTCAGCTAAAGGATCTCTTAGTCTACATTCCAGTTAACGATTGCTTACTAAATTAGTTAGCAATTTCAATAATCCATTAATCACGATTAATCTGATTGTTTCAGCCTTAAAATGTTCGCATTTATACTTTATCAGCTTAATTGGTGGAGAATGATTCAATTACATATTGATTCGTTCTCCACTGATTAAGCTGATAAAGCTTATTTTTCCATTAAGTAAGAATTCCCTCCGAGAATTTATATTCAACTGTAGATTGACCATTAGAGAGCTTTTTTTTTCTTTGTAAAATCACTTTTCTAAGAAAAATATCAGAGGATGTTGCACGATTACACATGACTCATACCATTTGTCAAGATTGCACCATTTGCTGAAATCTGCAGAGGCTGGGGGGGAAAAAAGGAAGCAATATTTGCCAGTAGTTTATTTGAGGGAACGTGATTCATTGAAGTCCTGTTAGTTTATGAAGCTGATTTAAAGCAGAGCTCTTATGTGGTATTTGCAAGTCAGATCACCTTTTCTTTAATGTTAAACCTTTGGCCTCAGATCTGCTCCAATGAAGCATCTGTGTGGCTAAAATGAAGTGAGTCATCTGAGCCCGGTCCAGTTTGAACGTGCTTCAGCATTTTTGAATGCAATTACAGACGGTGACTCTCCATGCTGCTCAGCTTTTATCCCCAACTCTGAATATTACTAGTTTTCTCTTGGAAAGAGATCAAGCCATAAATTATTGCTGTTGTATTTCCTGTCTATTCCAGTTTCCTCCTGTTTATTTATTTTTTTTAATTTTCTTTAACCATTTCATCTGCTTGTTTTCCATTAGCCTAATCTGTAAAGGTGCTGTATGAAATGTGTGTATTTTACGGCAGCATCAACGTCCCACTGTTCTCGGCAGGCTGGAGATGGTAAACAAAATGCCAGCGACTCCATGTCAACTTCATCTAGTTGCTTGTCTAATAGCATAGGTTTTTAAATGGCTCACTGAACAGCGTCTATCCCAGCAGTTTCTCCTAACAATTTGGTTTCCATCCTTTTAATGAGAAAAGAATAATACAGTTTGATCGGATCCCCGTAGGAGTTTTTTTCCGTTCTTCCTTGAGGAGGCTTAACGCCAGCAGTAAGTCTCTGCTGTGATTTGCCAACAGAGCCAGCTGAGATGAGCGGTCCCGAGGTCGCCAACACACCGGGAGGCGGAGCGCCAGGAAAGGAAGGAAAAGAGCCGGTGGCCAATGGGCATGCAAGTGACAGTCCTGACGCCAACCCATTTGCTGAGTACATGTGGATGGAGAATGAAGAGGAGTATAACAGACAGGTGTGTTCACATAACATGATGTAAACGCATCCTATAGATCCATGGAGCCAGGGCAGATTTATTTTTATTAGAACTTGATTAAAAATGTAGATGTATGAATTTAGAAAAAATGTTTTATTAGCAAACTGGAATGTCCATATATCTGCTGATGGTTTGAGGATTTATCTTTGAGGGTGGAAACCTTAATTTGTTGCCTTAATCTTGAACTCCCTCTATTATATTGAGTCATAACTCTGGTCGATCTGCTCTAAAATGTTATTGTTGTAGATCAGAACTCACATGTTGGTAAGATTGGAATCTAAATGAAGGTAATGAATTATATAAATTTTTTTTTTTAATTTGAGGTGGAAGAGGAGCTGCTGGAGCAGGAGTTCTTGGAGCGTTGCTTCCAGGAAATGCTGGAAGAGGAAGACCAGGACTGGTTCATCCCTTCGCGTGACCTCAACAACCAGGGAGTCGGCCAGCTGCAGCAGCAACTCAACGGGCTGTCGGTCAGCGACCACCACAGCAACGTGGAGGAGGTTGCGGTGAGTCCCCCCCCCTTCTTTCCTGCAGTGCGGATCGCCAACAATCGAATTAAAGAAAATTGTTTTTATCGTGTCCTTTCTCCTCCTGCAGAGGAAGAGCATCTTGAATCCAGAGGCGAAGGAATTCGTGCCAGGAATGAAATACTAGAAGTCCCCCTCACCCCCATGGAGCCTCCATGCACTCATGAGCCCTTACACATCCAGAGACTCTTACGGCCCTGGCCGCACACATTCTTATTGTTCCACACGCACACATACACACACACACACACACATTTAAAGTCAGTGGTGTGCCGGCAGGCCCAGTTGGGGGGTGGGGGGATTTCTTTTCCTTTTCTTTCTTTTTCCTATTTGATCTTTTTGTTTTCAGCTTGTTTTGTTTTGTTTCTTGTAAACTGAGGGGCACTGGCCTCAGATCAGGGGTGTGGTACCAGCACCTCCCTCCTGCTAAAGCTAGCTCATCGCTCATTTCACATGTTATAGATTGCCGTTTACAGAGCAGGCAGGGCACACTGTAGTTTCCTGGAAACTGGCAGCTACCTGAAGCGACACCAGGTCAAAACTTTAATTCAAAAAAGCTTTACGGAAATGTCAAATATGTTCCAATCAACATTAACTGCTTTTCTTTTTTTTTTTTTTTTTTTATGGGCAAAACCATTTTCAGTAGGAAGAGGGTTTAAGCAGCAAACAAGCTAGAAAAACGACAAGAATTTCAGGAAACTCCGGTAAAGTTCTGCACCTGCTTTGTAAAGCAGTCATTTAAAGTGAAGAAAGCTGAGCACCGGCTCTGTTTCAAAACAAATAAAGACCCCCTTCTCTCTCCCCGCCCACCTGGCAGTTCATTTAGTTATCAGAGCAGACATGGACAGCTGTAATCGTGGATGACAGATTATTTTTTAGATTTTTATATGGATATCCAGGTTTATCTTTTTGTCCAATGTAGAAGAGCCGAGGTGGTTAACGTCTAAATCACGCATCAAGTTAAGTTTATTGAAAGGAAAGAAAAAAAAAATCTAGATTGTTATAGTTTATTTTGCTGACGGCTTCATGCTTGGTTTCAGATTGGGTTCTTCTGGGGACCAGTTTTGTTACGCTGGGGGACTGGTTTGATTTGAAACGCAGCAGCTGCCTCTTTCCGTTGGACCGCCTCAGTTACTCAGATTTAGAGTCCGTATCCAGATCAGGCTCTCAGATAATTTTGTCTCCTTATTTTATTTTTCTTTCTTCTCCATTCATGTGTTTGAGGATGAGCTGTTGGTCCCTACTGTGGTCTCCAATATGTCCTGTTAAAGATAAACATATGATGCATCCAGGCCATTCTTTTTATTCCTATTGGATAAGGACATATTCAGTTCTATATATATATATAAATTCTTTTTTTTTTTCTGGGTGAAGTTCTACTTTTAGACCAGAACTCTGTGTGTATCAGGGTTTTATTTTCCTTCTAGATTTCAGGCTTTCAATATAAAATCAGTGAAACTGTAAGGAATATACTTTGAGAAATTCCAATTCCAGTCAGCAGTAATATTTTCCTTTTTTTTTTTTTTTATCCGTCATGTAAGCTTTAAAATGCAGCAGCAGTATTATTGTTCAAAAGCCTCTGATTATTTTATTCCCGGGTTAGCAAATCATCCAGGAAGCAGTTGGTGCTGTCACCGCCTCTCTGGCTTTAAACCAAGCAGCAGCAGAGACACAGGAGTTACGCTTTTCAAGGAGAACTTCCTCACAGTGTTGGACCACCGTAACCATGGCACCCTGGGGAATGGAGAAGCCAGTGGGGACCGTCCGCCAGGTGGATCGCATAACATAAAATCATTTTTGGAGATCTATTTTTTTTTTTGTCTGTTAGATGACAGAAGCTGTTTTAAAAAAAGAAAAGGAAAAAAAAAATCTGAAGACACAGTATGGATTCAATAGAGTTAAAAATGATGAAAAAAGACAAATAAAGATGTTAAAGACAAATCTAGGTTGTCACTGTTTTTATTTTTAATCTCCAATTAAATGTTTTAATTTGAAAAATTAAGCATTTTCATTGAGGATTATAAATATTTATGAATAGTTTAAACAAGATGAATACAGCTCTTTAGGTCTGTTTTATAGCGAGCCGTTTTACAAAATGCTAGATAACCTTTTTTATTATGCAAATGTGACTACAATATATTTATTTGCATTATTGAAACGACTATACAGGCTTGTATTTGCTTCACTAAACAGCTCTGTTAGGAGATAAAGAAACCTCAATGTTTAAACATTTATTCTGCAAATTTACCAAATCAGAAATGGTCAATTTGCTTGAAGTATGTCATAAAAAGATAATCTACAGATTTGGGTGCATAATATCAGCAATAAGTGCATTTCCTGTGCTTTGAACCACAGATGGGATTCGAAGAAAGTTTGGTGTCTATGCAGAGTTAATCTTGTTAGTAAATTTTGACCAGGATGAGGAAAAAGTAGGAAGAGTTTAACACCATATCAATTGTCTGGCAGCCTTGTAATAAAGCAATGCCAGAAAAATTCACAGTAATAGATTTATTTTAAACTGTTAAAATCAGTGGGTCAAAATAAACTAGATCTATTTCATAAATATATCATTTTTGTTGCTTAACATATTTTTACCACTATAGTTAATTTTACTTTTACTTCAGTAAAAAAAACAAACACAAATCCACCTGATCTGGTGCTCTGACTCCTGCTTCCCTCCTGTGTCCTTGGAGAACTCGTTGGAGCAAAAACTAGCCCTGACCGCCATTCTGTTTTAGAAGCAATGAATTGTTTTGACTCCTAAAAAGCATGATAAAGACGTTATTTAAAAACAAAAAAACAGACAGCTGTTATTTTCATTGGCTTTATATGGGAGGTTGGTTCTGTGACAAGGAGGATGATGTTAAATTGGATGGGACTTTGGCTTGGCCAACCTGGTGGAGAGATATGAGGAGAACAGAAGGGATGAGAACATTATGGTGTCATCAGCAGAGGATCCGCTGCCTCCCTCTATACCTGATTAGAATACTGGTACTGATACTCTGTCAGCCTTGGGCTGGGCTCTATACGGACACTTCTCCGCTGTCCTGGAGTCAGTGGTTTGAAGCTGCTCTGAGAGATCTTAGGAGGGACATCTTCATGCTCAGATTTTAACCTACAGCTGGGAATGGGAGAAAAGCAGAGATGTCAGAAAATAAGCATTAGTGATAAAAGAGTGGGGTTGTCTCTAAACGTACAGACTGCACTCTCTGAAGGTTGGCTGATAGGAACAGCTGCTCTTCAGTTCAAGACCTGACCTCACGATTCTCAGCCACTCCTTGGTTACTTCATCTACTCAGAGGTTGGAAGTTCAGAGTTAATGAGCGGTGCCTTGGAAAGGTATTCATTATCAAACTTCAGCTTATTCTAATTGGGATTTTACATTTTAGACAAACATGGTTCTAAGAATCTTAAAAGTGAACATTGGTTCGCTCCCTGAGATTGAAGACATGGTGTGGAAAACCAGACTGATCAATTCTGTTTCAATTTGACATTTGGATTTTTTATGAAGAAAGGTGCTAAATAACTATATAGAGAGCGTGATTATTTGCTCTGTCATGGAAGGCGATGTGTCAGATTGAACCTCGCCTCTCACCCAATGACCGCTGGGAAATCCAACCACAATCATGCAAAGATGAGGTAGAATAGACGATTAATGGATGTATTGATAGTGTTATTAAACCAAAGACAATACAAAAAGGTTCAAAGGCAAGAGTTCAATCCTATGATTGTGTTTTCCCATAACTTTGGTCATTTATATCTACCTAAATTTGTCATTTTTGGCAAAAAAAAAAAAAAAAAAATGATCAGCCCTATTTTTAACCTGAAACCCAATAAGGAGAGGTTGCATTTCTATCCCTTTATAAGAAAAGCTTAATTTCAGGGAACAGATGATGACCTGTGTTGTGACTCAGTCTGATAAACGTAATGAATGCCATTGGGAAGGTGAGGAGGTGGGAAGGTTTGGCTTCTCTGTGCAAAAACTGCAGGAAGTCCTCATAACCGATGGGACCTCTGTATGGTGAGAATAGAATCACCATAGATTCAAGACCAGGTTTACATTCATTCCCTTTAATAAGGAAGGATTAAATACTTGCTATTAAAAAACAGACAAAGAAAAAAATAATCCCTCATTTTGTCAAATTACAACCAAACGCTTTACTGTATTTTGTTGGGACTGTATCAGATAAACCATTTTTTTTTTTTTTTTTTACAACTAATAGAAATATTAAAGACTTAAATGTGCAAATGCAAGCAAAAACATGTAGAAGCAGAGGCGTCAAATGTATTCATGTCTATTACTCAAATAGAAATATTAATCCTACTGTTAAAAAAACACTTGTAGAAATGAGGGTATCAACTAAAGCTTTTTACTCAAGTAAAAGTAAAAATTTAAAACTACTTAAAGTATAAAAGTAAAAGTAATGCAGAACAAAAATGTTAAAGGACATGCTTTACTGCACTACCTTAAACTAAAGGAAACATTTTCTACAATTCTGGATGATAACTTCATTGTCTTAGTTTTATAAGTAACGGTTACAGTGTCAAATAAAACTTTGCATCATCTTGAAAAAACTATTCTATTATGTGCTGAACCAGAATCTGGTGCAGTAACAAGTACAACCACAAAGAAATTGTCTAGATGAAGCAAATTATTTTTTTTATACCAACAGCCCATAACAAAAATTGGCTTAAATTAAACATAAATAATGAGTCTATTTTTAAAATGTAAGGAGCAGAGAGTAGAGATAACTGCAAAAACGGGAAGGAGTAAAAGTAAACAGTTCTCTGAAAACAATTATTCCAATAAAATATAGCCAAAATTTCTACTTAAGTAAGGTAAGTAAGTATTTGTACTTTGTTTACTTTACATATCTGTGTAGAAGTAACCTATTTAAGTAAAAAAAAACTAGTTTGGAGTTTCTAGCCAACAAACAGCATCAAGGAAACCAAGCAGACAGGTTGTAAATAAAGTTATGGGGAATTTAAACTAGAATAAAGGAATGAAACAGAGACATGCTCATCCTTCTGGATTTCTAAAGAGGTTAATGTAGCTTCTCCAGAGATATTAATAAAACAAATATTGCTTGTGCACCTTAGCAAATATGGCCTTTCATGGAAAGAGTTGCAAGAAGAAAGCCTTTGTTGAACCACAAAAAGTCCTGTTTGCAGTTGACTTTAAAGCCATGCATAAGACACAACAAGGAGGACAATTTGGTTAGGTTAGATCAAATATGTGTAACATAAAGGTAACATTAGACATAACCAAGAATATAGCATTCCCACCTTATATTATGGAGTGCTGTTATGCTGTAGGGAGGCTTTTTCTGGGCTAGGAAGGCTGCTCAGCGAGCTACATACAGAACAATGCTGTGAGGAAACCCGTCAGACGCTGCAAAGGATTTTTGTGCACCAGAATGGCCTAGTCAAAGTCCAGACCTTAGTGTTTAACAGCTTTTTTTGAAAAAACGTCCCTGTCAAATCCGTATTTAACAAAACAGAAATGGATTTTTGATGTGCAAAACATGGGATTGGCAGATAGGACTGCAACCAAAGCGCATTTATTTACTAAAATGGGGTGAATGGATATGCTCATTACAATTTTAAGATTTCGAATCTTATAACATTAATTTAAAACCTTCCATGAGCTTTGCTGTTCTACAACAACTTTGTTAAGATCTATCAGTTCAAATCCCAATAAGTGTAACAATAGATTGAGGTTTGGGTTTGTAGAGTGACAAAATGTGCAGCTTTGAAGGCAAGTATATTTGTATAGGACATGTCATTACCAAGACAATTAAACGAGCTGTACATGACAGCAGCAGATCTTGATTATTTTTACAATGAGGGGGTTTCATGGGGCCAAGGAACAAAGGAATAACATGTAGGGAAGAAAAAAGAGAATAAAGCAAGAGCGAATTTTTTAGTATATTAAATGAGTGACAAACAGGTCATTTCTGCATTCACAAAATGATTTTTCAAGTATTTCATTGGATTGGTCCTAGTAACAAATCAGTTACTGTCTCGTTTTACCAGCTCATATTATCATAAGAAAATGTTTTGGTATTACACTGCAAGACTGATCGAAAAAAGTAAAAGTTTCTTAAAACCCAGTATATTTGCAGGTAAATAAGAACATCTGCCAAAGAAATTATGAATCTTGCCCTTAAAACAAGACAATTGAATACTACACATAAAATAATTATTTTTCTTATTCCTTCTGCAAATTATGTTGCTTAAATTATAGTGATACAAACCTATTAAAAAGAAAAAGTGACTAACATTAAAATTTTGCAGTTTATGTTTTTAGCACAGGGGCCATAAAAGGGGTCAGGACCAGTTCTACAGGGGGACTGGCTCCTGTTGGCCCCCGTCTAGAACCGCCCATGGCACATGAACAAAAGATAGTAGGAAAACTAACTCGGAAAAGTACATATCAGTGTAATGATAGGAGGTAAATATAAAAACAAAAGGTACTTAAATAAATAACTAATAATTAGGTGATAAAACAATTAAGAATAAAAGGAATAAAGGATGTGACCAAACATTTCAAACACATGAATTATTTTAATTCCTTATAAATCACTCCAGGAGCACAGACACCATGTAAAAACAGTGGCCTCACCTTCCTCGTATTGAACATCAGCCTTCCTCTTTTGCACATCATCCTTCTGCTCTAACAAGCCTGCTGTCAGCAGAAAAAAACACTTTAAACATCAACACGCCTGAATGCTTCACTATTTTTCCTTCAATCAGTTCTCCTCACTCCTTCGACCACAATAAATCTGATGTGGCCTGTCATCCTTTAAACCAAATGAAAGCTCAGCTCCAGGTTCGAATGCAGGCGAGAAGATAGGAGGGGCGACACAGGGGGGAGGCTGGGAAACATATGAGTGTTAAATGCAGATAATGGTGGATAAATGGAGGGAAAAGAAATGGATTTACATAGAGCACAGTTAAAACTGATCGCTTACCTTAAAGCCAACAGCTGAGCCTTTGGGGATGTTGGTTCTCATGTGCAGGGGTTGAAACACAGGGGGCATTTTATGTTCAGGCTGCAAAAACAGCAACAATTATTGATGTAAAAAGTGACTCTATAATCACCTGTTTGTCTCTCAGGATATCTGGACCAACCGGAAAGGAGCTGCTTAATTCAGCTACAGCTTCAGCTCGAGGCTTCAGGTGTTGCTCACATTCATTGAATGGTTTAAAGTTGTTGCTGTAGGTGGTGGTGAAATGCTCTGAGCGTATCGAACAGGGAAACTGAGAGAAAAACAGGAGGTTTAAAAAGGCAACAGGAAGATGTAAAACATGCAGCAAATATCTGAAAAAGGCCTTTCAGTGAAGGATTATCTAGAGCCTGCATACTCTAAAATAGACCATTAGAAGGTACAGAAATGACCACAGGAGTCAAACTTCATGTTTTATTTATTTGTAATAATGACACACATTTAAAAGAGTTTACAAAAGCACATAAAAAATGCAATAAAAATCTAGGTAATTACATCTAGGAGGAATATGGACTTTTAGAGAGTGCACAATATAACAAATAAAAAAGTAAAATAATAAAATGCTGTGCATTTTGACTGATATTTATATCCAAAAAATAAAGACAACTTAAAACCAACAACTGGAAAATTGCATGATGGCTGTTATAACATGCTTTAATTAATATAAAAGCTTAATCCACCACTTAGGCAATAGACACAAAAAAATAAAAATACTACCAAGCTCAAAATAAACAATTCCCAACTGGGCTGAAACAATTAATCAGATTAATCAATTATTGAAATAACCTAATTTAGTAATCGATTATTCTTTAACTGGAGTATAGAACTGAAATGTGTCTTTAGGTGACAGAGCGACCCACGTAGAGCAGTAATTATTTAAACATTTTGAATTTAAGATAAAAAAAACGTTTTTGTCTGTCAATATGCTGTATCCAGAACTCCTCAAGTGGAAAAGTTTTAGTTTCACATGATTTAATTTCGTTAAAAGGAATATTTGGCTGTGTGATTATTAATCAGTTAAGTGAAAAAAACAACAACAGATTAATCAATTTGCAAAAGAACTGTTAGTTGCAGCCCTAGTTTAAAGGAATTT
>NW_015151220.1:281654-294148 GCF_000732505.1 Cyprinodon variegatus
ATAAGAGAGAAAAACAACCAAAAAATACTAATCAAATGCATAATATCCAATGGTCTTATTTTTAGAGTAAATATACCAGTACCCGCTCAAATTGTTTTGTCTTTTTCAGATCAGTTTTTGTTTTGTGTAATGATATATTAATTTCTTATGATAAGTGCTGACAGAAGAGACTGTGAATGTTTTTATCCATTGGACCAATTTAAAATTCCACCTTTATAATTTACTTTATGAATTATTTAGTGATTGCATTCAGTTTTAAGCTTCATTTGTTCCAAGATAGATCATAGTTTTCATTTTAAATCAGGAGTCGGCATCCTTGGCTTTATTGCTCAGTTAATATTTTAAATGATGAGTATTGACCTGTTTTTTTTGCTTTTTTTAGTTCGTTTTTCTTCTGTTCTGTGGCCCCATGAAAAAACACTGACCCCAGTCTGGCGCCCCCCTTGTACATATTACCTACAAACGACACTGAGAAGAAGACACAGCAGATAATCATATTTAAAATACACTTTACATTTACATTTCATTCAGGGTATGAGATTTTTAACTGCACAGTATTTTTTTCTTTTTTTGGTGTAATCTTTTCAATTTCTAGCTGCTAAATTACCCCACTGTTGGAAAAAAGAAATAAAGAAAATATAAATAAAATAAATTAATTCTAAAATTTGTTTATTTTGAAAAAGTTACTGACAGTTAAGTTTTACTTTAAAATAAACAACATAAAAAATTTAAACAGCATCTTTCATGTTTTATCAAAAATATAGAAATATCAACTCTGATTATCTTTTTTAAATTAACATTTCTTTTAATAAAAATATCTAAAATGATGGCCGGTAAAATGTTAAAAGCTAGTTTAAACAAACGGTTTGTTTTAGCTAGCTTCTCAGATTAGCCGAGCCTCTGACGTTAAACCCTCTGCTGCCACCATCAGGACAAACTTCAGCACTGCAGCTTTACAAATAAATCCAACCCCATCTCTGGAAGTGTTGCAGAAATCAACTGATGGTTCTTTGTTTTACTTTTCCAAATGTATTGTTCAACTCAAAGTCGACTCTAAAGTCTATCTGATTTCGAGTTAAATAAAAAATTGTCCATTTCCTTTAACAACCAGCTGAAAACAAGGCACTGGTGTACAACATAACATATTTACCATTTGACGAGCCCAGGTATACATTGCTGGCAGATCCTCCTTGTCGTGTGAAGTCAGCTCTAACAGAATGACAGTTAAGGTTTATCCCCATCATCCTCTATGGGTGTTTACATTTAAATATGATTGCTATGCTTCCATCACATCTCAATGACTACTCAGCCAGTACAGGTGCTTTATTTATTTTTTTTTTACCTAGAGTTAACAAACAAATTCAATTAAATATCAATGTTTTTCATTCTTATTTTATGAATTCAGGCAGGTAGAGACCAGATGTTACCCTGCTTTGAAAGCCATTTGTGGATTACCCTGATGGGACATAAAGTCAGTAAAGAGCTGGGTCTAAATTTTGGGGAGGCCACTGTGTGAAAGCTGGTTACTTCTAAGGGGTGTAGAGGTGAACTTGCTGTATTGCTTTGGATCACTAACCACTTAACTACGCTGGAGCCTTTCATTGTTCCATTAATCACAGCAAGTTGTCCAGTTGTTTTCAGTTGAAATATACTTTACATATATATATATATATATATATGTGTATTTATACTAGTGCTGAAACAAATATTCATATTAATTGATTTTGAAATAACCGTCAAATAATTTAGTAATCGATTTTTAACTGGAGTAGAGGCTGCAAAACATGCCTTTTTCTGAAAGAGTAACAAAGTTAAAGCAGTAGTTACACCAAATCTGTAGAAAAAAAAATGTGTAAACATTTGCATTCAAGATAAAAATGTTTTTTGTCTGTCAATATTCTCTATCCAGAATTCCTCAAGTGGAAAAGATTTAGTTTTACTTGGTTTGATTTCATAAAAATTCTTCTTTAAGGAACCTTTTACTATCAGATTATTAATTGAAAAAAATAATCAACAAATCATTTTGTAAAATAATTGTTAGTTGCAGCCCTAATATATATATATGTATATATATATATATGTATATATATATATATATATATATATATGTATATATATAGTGGCTCTTTCAACAGCATAAAAATTGCAGAATATTAGACTTCCACCACCACCTTTGACTGGAAGTATCTTTTTTTTTTTTTTTTGTAGTTGTGTATTAAACAATAGATCTACTATCTAATTTTCACCAAATTCACCTTTTGTCTTTTCAGTCCACAGAACTTTTCCCACAAGACAGCTTGGATCATCAGAATGTTTTATAGGAAATGTGAGATTTCCCTTTGTGCTATATATGAACGGCAATGGTTGCCGTTTGACCTCTTTTCTGGAAGGCACTGTTGCCCAATATCTTTTTCATAGTAGAACACCGACCTTACCTGAAGTAAATGAGGCCTGCTGTGCTTTAAATGTTGTCCTAGCTCAAGTGCACCATTAGATGGATACTAATTATCATCCCTTTTTTCAAAATTTCTAACATCACAGAATGATAACCTGCTTTTTTAGGATATTTTGTGTGTAAACCTTAAAGTACAACCTTAAATAATAGACAATGGTGGTAAAAACAGAGCTAAGTCATCAGCATTCACCATAAACCACAAGCTTTTTTATAAACTGTATAAATATTATGAATCAATATGATACATAAAAGTTGACGCCACATTTTATAAATTGTTTAATTGGTCTAATCTGATCTTTATTAATCATATAACTTCAGGTAGAGCAGCAGGAACTAAGCCGTAAAATCTCTCCAGTCCTGCACACATCTGGAGAATCTGCAGCATGTTTATTATTATAAATCCTGATTGCACATGAATCATCTAAGGTAGAAAAAATTTTTTTTTCAAATGTAATGATAGAACTTTCAGTTCTTGTTACAGGAACTGTGAAGATAAAAAGAACCCCTCATGATTTCAGCTATTTTTTAAATCTTCTTTTGGGGTATCTTTTGAAATAATGTGCAAGAACTTACAGCAACTTGATTCAAGTCATTGTGATTGGAGTCAGAGCAATGTGTTTTTAAAAATCATAAAGTGGCCTTTTGGATTTATTGTCACTGGCTGCTGTTAAAGGAGTGTTGATAGAAGATTTTTGCATTGGCGTCATAATCCATGTGGATTGAGGAGCCTAAATGCTGAGCGCCGAGGCTGGCACCTCCGAGGGCAGAGGACTGCTGCAAAAACAGAAGGCTGTAGCCCTGAAAACGCCCCTTCAAGCCGGCAGACGATGCAGCCTTCCCCATGACCTCTGTGAACCCTGAAGAGAGAGAGAACACAAAAATCAAACTGTAGATTTTCAGAGAATATTTAAGTGTATCTGAGCTTCAGTAACAGAGAGACAGACCAGGCTTCAGCAGGGACCAGCTCTTCCACACAGAGCCCACACACAGGATGGGGACGCCCCGTTCACCACTAAATAAGGACTGGAAAGAAAGACAGAAGAGAAACATTCATGTGAAATTATATGCAATAAACAATGTATGTTTTTTTAATTATAAATACAGAAATATTTGAAAGTATCTAAAATACTTTGGGTATACTATTCTACAAAGAATAAAGGAATAGAACTCACACCCATTCAGTTTTTGCCAAATGTTTCAAGCTAAGTCACAATATATATAGGGAAGGCATGTGAGGTACTTTTACTCAATAATTTGAAGATGTGTAATTTTTATTTTTTATTTTATCTTAAAAAGCTAGAAAAAACATCTAGTTACACAACCTCTATTTTATTTCTCTCTACAACTTCAAGTTCCCAGTTTAAATGCAGAAATACTTATAAATTAAAATGACCATACATGAGGAGCGACTTTAACTGGACCATTAGAACACGTGAATACGCCTTGTTCTAAACCGTTTCATTGGAGCTCCGTTTGTAGGAAGTTTCCAGGATGTCCTTCCGACTATCAGTAAGAAATTAACTGATAAAGATTTTTTTAAAGGCCCATTTCAACAAAAAGTCTAAAAGACGCCCAATATGCGCTGACGATTTTTGAAGCCCCTATTGCTTTTTTCTCTACAAAATTATAAAAAAAAATCAAAAAAAAATCTGTGTATGAACAAAAGAGAAGCATTTATTGACAAATCAAATGAAACATTAACAATGGAGAACAAAAGATCCCAAAACATGGCAGCTGAATACACTTATGAATCGGCCAACGGATGCGCGGGTCGATATAAAAAATATCTATATCACAATTTTAGGTTCTAATATCGATATCACGGTTATTATGATTACAACCAGAAAATGATCTAAATGCAGAGGTTTGCTGGGAACTACTTTTCGTTCCGCCAGGTGAATGCGTAATGCTTCAGTATGTTATGCCAAGAATAGCATGCTGCTGCAGCTTAGTCACTTCCTCTCTTCAATAGAAGTTGTAGCGAAACAACCTCCTGAAACACCTCCAGTTAAATGACAACATAGAATTCGCTGAGTTCATGATGAGTTGGAGGGAGGAGGAGAGCACCATATGCAGGGCTGGACGATATGACCTTAAAAGGTATCACCATATTTTGTTGTACCAATGCACTGTTGCCTTGACACACACTGGAGCAACACACCCTCTGTAGGGCTCGATGGTTCATGGGAGTTTGCCTCTACTGGAGAAGGCATCAGACAAATTTATTGTTCAGACGATCAATCTAAAGTGTTTTCATGGCTAGAAATTGATCTCCATAGCGATAAACGATAAGATAAATGCCCCCCTGCACTGTTACTGTCTAAGTGGTTAGTATTAATTAGAATTTTTACTAAATAAGGAGAAACAACAAGCCCAATGCGTGGCAGTGGCAGCATAGTGACACTTCCGGTGGCTCGTTTACTTGATGGAACGAAGTAGTTCATCTGCCAAAAAGTGGCCAGTGGCCCCAGCCACTTATTACTAGATGAACCGGCAGATTAAAGTCTGGAAGGACACCCAGACGGTCACGCTAGTGGGAGATGCCAGCAGAGACTGTCCCCCTAGTGGCGGGTGCCACTGGCCACTTATTGGCAGATGAATTCCATCAAGTAAATGTGACTTTATAAAAGATTTAATGCAGTTTACTGAGCAATAACATCACAACATTAAAACAACAATCTACTAAGAGGTACTTTAAGTAAATTCTTTGCCAAAAAACGGCTTCTGCAGCAGCGGAAGCGGTGTTAGTAAACGTGGAGCCGATCTGGCACGCTGTCAGCCCAGTGGCTGCTGCCAGTAATACGCCGTGCCAGACAGTGCTAAAGCAACGTCAGCCCAACAAGCCACCACAGGTGTCACAACGCTACCACTGCCACAAATTAAAGATAAAAATGCATTAAACAAATGCAGTCAGCTTGGAGCAGAGTCTATTACTATGGTAATCTTACACAGGTAGAAAGGCTCGAATGAAGTCAGACCTCCGAAAGAATTAATAAATTAAACCGGATTATATTAACTAGATAGTTATAAAAATAACAGTTTATAAAATGGATCTTTTGTTGATCAAATCAGTCCAATTTCCCTTAACTGTTTAATTCATATTTCAGAATGTATAAGTTAAAAACTTTGTACAGTAATAGTGATATTTATTTCAACGGTCATTTCACGCACTATGTGAAAATGGTGGTTCTTTTTGTGCACTTAGCAAGTACATCAGGTGTATTTGCACAAAGTATCAGTATTGGAATCACCAAAACCAGCCTGTATTTTAAACAGTACCAGATTGGAGAGGGTATTGGTGATATTGAACATCACTAGTATTAGACAAAGCAATCAGAAAAGGAAAAAACAAACAAACAAAATACACCAAAATTGGTACAAAATACCCGCCGGCTGATCTACTGGTCTATATCTATTATTGGTATGAATTAGGTCCCCACAACATGATACTTCCCTACCATGCTATACACTATTTTAGACCTCCTGTAGCTTAAGTTTAATAATATATTTCAACAATAGTATTTCTTAGGTCTCCAGCTCCCCTTTTTACACACAGCTGGTCTGAATTTAATAGTTTAGTGACTTCTACAGATAATTGGTTCCTTGAAAGTAGGAAATAAACATTATTAAATGAAAAGCAATGAATCCATTTCCTCCCTCTTTTTAAAATAACATACCAATCAATGAAAACCAAACAAAAAGTCAACAAGTTGGTGATTTTTATCTGACTTAATGCATATCATGTGACATTTGTTGTATGTGCTCTGTTGGTTACCTCTTGTGCTGCAGGTAGCACGGCCTCTACATGTTTAGCCAGGACTCTCCCTGCCTCGGCAAACACATGCTGGCAGAGAGCATCTCCGGCTTCTGCACCTTTGATGCAAAAATTTCACCTGCTTCAATCAAACAAACAGAAAGAAAAAAAAAACCTCCAGACAGGAAACCAAAGTGCTAATTACCTTCAGACAGCTTTTTGCAGAAACCAGCAAAGAACGATTTCTGGAAGTTTCTGTACAGATGTGGCAGCATTCCCATCAGATCAGACACCTGGGGTGAATGAGGTTTTATTTATTGACTCGCGCCACTCTCACGCTCTCAGTAAACACTGATGATCTCTGCTGACCTGGAAGTACTCCTCCATGGCTTTTCTAACATGTGTGATGTCATGAGGCGGCGCCACCAGGTTGTCTTTGGCATCGAACACCGTCTTCACGGCCAAATGAGCAATCCAAAAAGCTGAGAGGCAGAAGGAAAATAACTAAAAGTTGATTTTTTTCCCCTATAGCAACAAAGAGCTAAATCTGAATTAATCGCAGTTACCCGATCCTTCATCTCCCATCAGGTGACCCCAGCCTCCGCAGCCGATCTGTGAGCCGTCAGGGTTGACCAACTTGCAGTTTGAGCCGGTTCCTGATATCAGGACTATACCACCTGGACAGGAGACACATAAACAACACTGGAGATAATAGTGGGCCATAAACAAGCTGAGACGACACTCCTAGGTGGATGATAAAGGGTAAAGTATCACTCTTTAGCTTAGAAATGTACGTGCATTGAAAGCAGAACAAACTGATCAGAGGAATTGTAACCTGTAAAATGCATGTGAAACACTTTGATGTACATCTAATAAACACCCAATTAAGAATGCACGCTTATTACCTTGTTGTAACTAAATGCAAGCTAAATTCTATGCAATACTGTGTTTTAATTAGGAGATGAAGGTCCAACTCAAGTTGTTTTGCTTTTCAAAGGTCAACGGTTAGTATGCAGAAACCTGCAGAAATGCAGGACTTTGTTGATTTGGAGCTGTGATATGAGACATAATTAATGATCTTAGGTAATAAAATGGTAACTAATTAGGATGGAAATGATTACACAGAGTCTGGAAATTGATCTGGTTGCCTTCCTGGTCTGGATCAGCTTAGAAAATGGGGGAAAGTGTCACACTTTCAGATTTAACTGCCTATTCTGTTGTTTAAAAGGGAGGTTTTCATTTCAGGCCAACCGTCCTTCCTTTGTTTCTCTTCCTCCATTCATTCCATGTGTTCTATCTCTCTTTGTTCCTTTCCTTCCTTGGTTCCTCCTTTCTTACTTTTTTTATTTCCATCCTTTCCACAAATACATCCACCCTCTCTATTGTCTCTCTCCTCCTTTCTTGTCCCCCCTTCTATCTTTCTTTTCTTTCTTTTATCCTTTTCCTTTGCTCCCTAAACAGTAAATTCAGACCAGTATTTCATTACCTATCCAAACCTGAATGGGACATTTACCTCGATCACTCGCCGTTGCCATGGCACCGATCGCGTCTGTGGTGATGAAGTAATCCTGGCTTAGATGTGGGAACCGTCTCTTCATCACGGCAATCAGGTTGTCGATTGCGTCCTTCTGCTCACCCCCACTCAGAGACATACCCTTCACATAAAAACAGAGAATTATAAATTTCTAACTAAAATTACAGGGAATCTGTTTGGCAACCGCCTGACTGACCAGACAGCGCAGCGCTGTGTTTGGGTCCAGTCCTGCTGCGATCTTCGCTTGCTGGACCATTTCGTTGATGGTTTCAAGACATTTATCCACCCCGATCAACTATGTTAGGACACACGTATATGAGTTAGTAGCAAACCGATGGACAGTCGTTTTAAAAATAAATCAATGTTATTCTAATTTAATAATCTTATACTAAAAACTGTCATTTAAATACATTTTACATACATGTAAACATATATTTTATCACCTTACTTAATAAAAGAGGTATATAAAAAAAAAAAGCAAATAATAATTCAATTACTGAACATAACTGATCTCACACCGGAGAAATTAACTCTCTACATTTAACCCATCCTCTTGGGGAGCAGTGGGCTGCCATTGTGGGTGCCCAGGGAGCAGAGTCGGGTTAAGGGTCTTGCTCAGGGACCCAGAGTGGCAGTCTGCAGGAGTTGAACTCATAACCTCTGGCACCTAAGCACAATGCTAGGCCACCACCCCCCATTCTATACTATAGATACTCTAAGCAAGATAACATAAACAAGTTTATTGATAAAATTAAAATGCAATTAATCCTTACATAACAAAAAATACTTTGTCGGTTTATATAAAATTACCCAAATCTCACCTCAAATAGAAAAAAACAACAAAAGAAACTATCAAAATTTGATTCCTAAGCTACCCAATTATTGCTGCACACTGCGTATCAGCTTGCTGAAAGACAGGTTAACAGACCTGAGTTTACATGAACAGCCAGGGTGCTGAGAGTGAAATAGCACCACTCATCACTCCAAGGACAATGTCGTTGCAGTGTGAGCAGAATATCTATGACCTGATAAGGCAGCCCGACTATAAAACCAGCTTGTTTTAAATGCAGTTTTACTCTATAAGATGCAGAACAACAACGAAAGGCATATTAGGGGCTACTACCACTTGAAAAACAGTATTATTAATTTAGAATGTGTTTATTCTAAAACCGTCTTTTTTATTTATGTATTAAAAACAAGGTAGAGATGAAACTATAATGATCAGAATCTAAATTAGGTAAACTTGCAGGGTTCCTACAGCATAAGGCAAGTTAAATCCAAGACTTTTTAATGCAGCTTAACATTAGTTGAATAAACTTTTGGCTCTAAAAATGTATCGGTGCCCTATTTGTCAGTACTCGCTGATACCGATGCTACCATTTTAGTGCTGGATCGGGGCCCTGTCCGATACTGGTATTAGTGCAACACTATTTGTAACAACTACTGAACTGAATTCTCCAAACATTATCCTGAGATTTGGTTCTACTGGTGCTGTTGGTGATGAGAGATGCTGTGGAGGCGTTGCAGAGACAAGGGTCAGAACAGAAAAATACCTGCTGCTTCTCCATCACTTCATTTTGACGCTTTGAGTTTCATGCTTGAAACATGTGTCTCCACTGCTTTGATTCCCATTATGCTTCATCTACAATCCCTGGCAGTGGTTTTAGCCATGCAGAAAACTCTTGGATGGATAGCTTATTTTTCATTGAATATAAATTTCCCCATTTTCCAGATAAAAGTTAGTGGCACATCACCCCAAGGTCTGGTAGCAACATCTTTTTTTATTGGTTCCACTATCAGGACGGAACCATGTAAGAAAATTAAAGAGATTATTTTAATGCTTGATATAGATTACAAAAATAAAATCCTATTTATGATGTGGTAACAATTTTAAGATCTATGAAAGACTGATTTAAGATATTTTAATGCCAATTAAGGTCTTGATTTTATATTGAAGAAATCAATGCCTTTTAAGACTTTTTAAGGATCTGCAGGAACCCTGACTTGGCCTATGAACCCTGATGTTTATCTGCACCTGTGCTTCTTCTCACCCAGTGGTTGGTGCAGGGTCCCACTGCCTCTCCCAGCACCTTCCCATCTGCAGACAGCAGCACAGCCCTGGAATGAGTCCCTCCACTGGATGGAAGACACAACACAAAATTAATACACAAATTAAGACTCCACTGACATGAATACACCTAAAAATAAAAATAAACCCAGTGAAGCAGTAAAGATACAATATGTAGTGAGTTTATGTACATTTTCCTTTACACTTAGTTCACATTAGCCCTGTATAGACAGGCGGGGCGAAATGATCACGAGATTTACGCTTCCGTGTCAGAAAAATCATCTATATTTATTTTGTATTCTTATATGAAAACCTAAAAAAACATTAAAAAACACACGGAATTTAAATTCCCGCAGAGAAATGTATTTTAAAACTAAAGTGCATTGTGTTTCGTTTGATATTTTAACTTTTTTCTTACCCTTCTATTCCTCCGAACACTGTTGCCATGTTCCTGTTTTGGTCAGCTGTACTCGGCTCCAAATCTCGCGAGATCCATAACACGGCTGCATGCAATGCCGCATTAATTCCACTAGATGGCAGCGCTGTGTTATCTTGTGAGTTTACAGATTTTTAATGGCTCAATTTTTAACTGTGTGGGGTATCTGTTCTGTTTGTACGGAAGAGGATTAGGGCCACTGACAAAAAATAGAAAAAAGTTAACTGATTTTTACATTTTATTTTAGTTTAATATGGGAAAAAAGTCTGAATTCTGAGATTAAAGTCAGAATTCAGAGAAAAAAGTCTGAATTCTGAAATTAAAGTCAGAATTCTCAGAAAAAAAGTCAGAATTCTCAGAAAAAGGTCAGAATTCTGAGCTTAATGTTGGAATTCTGAGATTAAAGTCAGAATTCTGAGGAAAAAGTCAGAATTCCGAGAAAAAAGTCAGATTTCTGAGATTAAAGTCAGAATTGTGACTTATATCCCATGTTAAACTAAACAAAAATATAAAAATCAGTTAACTTATCCTCTTCTGTATGTTTTTAATTAACTATTTAGACAATTTCTCACTTTAGGACATTTAAACCCGTTGCAAAGATAGGACACTGAAACTTGGGGCTTGTTTGAAGGAAAAATTGCAGTCCCATTGGAAAATAAAATAAACACACTAAGTATATTGACTTTGTTAACAGTCGAGTTTATTGACACATAAGTTTTTCAATTTCTGTCAAGGAAAAATCAGTTGGATTTTCTATGAGTTAAATATACATGGAGTTAAAAGGGATGTCTGTTATCCACGTTTGTACCATGAGAGTTAAAATCAGTACCCTAATCCAAATGCCTGATCCGTTATGAATATAAACCTAAATATGGAGGCCGTGGTACTCTCTTCTGTCCAGTCTCTGATTTTAGATGTTTATCCTAATATGGTTTAAACAAAGCTAATTCTCACTAACACAAAAAAAAAAAAAAAAAATCGTATAAAACGTTCCGGCCTCAACTCAGACTCATCGTTCAAGAATCCTTATCTAGTGTCAAAATAATGTCAATAAGATTGATCACTGTTACTGTGCTGTCCAACAGGAACAGGAGGCATCTGCAACATATTAATATCGTTGGGCAGCTCCACTTGCCAACACACACTGCTTAATTTGAAAATTCCTGCATTTTTCCCCAAATCAAAACGCATTTCTTTTGGCCGCAGCAGCATTTCTACAGCAGTGGGGAATTACGCACAAGGACAAACCTTTTGGCTTTCTGTAAGGTTCAGATGCCCTGCTGGGGTTTTGCTTTTATTTTTAACATCAGATGAGAGTAAGACTGTCTTAGTTTTGTTTTGACCCAAATAAAGAGCAAAAGAAACAGTGCTGATTGGAGTTTAGGCAAACGATTAGGTAGAAAAGTGAGTGTGTCGGAGGTGAAATCAGAAGAAGTTACACAATAGTGAGAAGGTGGGTGGAGGGAAGTAGCAGAGCATGCTGTTTCTGCTGCTGCTCACACTCCTGCTGCAGGCAGAGATATTAGTCATGCTATATGCAACAAGATGATACCAGATATGGACACACAGTTCTAAATAAGAGTCTTTTTCAGGCACTAGTCTTTGTCGTTTGTGATTGCAGGTTAATCAATGCCACATTTCACCATGACGTTGTTCCCCAAAGTGATACTTTTATTTTTTTTAACCTTTGCTGATGTGGTTCATAGTATCAGCTGACATGGAAGTCTGGCCAAATGCATTGAATCATTTATCCTGCCACCTCTCAATCCGAGAAAATCTCGGTGACATTGGAGAGGAACCATTCCCTTTTAAAGGGAAGAAAGCTCCATCAAAGCCGGGTTCATAGTGAGAGTACTTCTACCACAAGGGGCTGGGGAGGTACGCTGAGAAAACACAGAGGCCCTGAGCTAAATAAAAACAAAGATGGTTAAAGATAGTAGGATCATTAGCCACAATGACGGCTCCATACAGGAAAGATAGAGGGACTGACAAACACTAAATCAATGGATCAATATTGTAATGACATTATATTGTGAAGCACTGAGCCATGGGTACTTTCTATGCTTAAGGTTAGTCAAAGAGAATAAAGGAAACTGGGCAATAACTCAGTCAGTGGCTTCATTTCGTCCTGGCGAGAAACACAGCTACTATACAGTCACTAGATAGATAGATAGATAGATAGATAGATAGATAGATAGATAGATAGATAGATAGATAGATAGATAGATAGATAGATAGATAGATAGA
>NW_015151220.1:294820-329073 GCF_000732505.1 Cyprinodon variegatus
TAGATAGATATATGATAGGTAGATAGATGATAGATAGATAGATGATAGATAGATAGATAGATAGATAGATAGATAGATAGATAGATAGATGATAGATAGATAGATGATATGTAGATAGATAGATATATGATAGGTAGATAGATGATTGATAGATAGATAGATAGATGATAGATAGATAGCTAGATAGATGATATGTAGATAGATAGATGATAGGTAGATAGATGATAGATAGATATATGATTGATAGATAGATAGTGAGAGGAAAAACAAAACAAAAATAAACAGTTGATCAGATGTTTATCCTTTTCCTACATGCAATCTCTATGTTAAGGAAATTAATTTGTAAAACATGCCTTTTGCACTAAATTGTTAATTTGTAATCATACTATTTATTTTTATTTTTTACTTCTTAAATACCAACATTTGCACATAACTTTCTGTGTGATTGCATGACTTCATAAAAGAGCTTGGAATCTTGAGGTTCTGGGTTCGAGCCCCACTCCCACAGACTGCCACTCCTGCCCTCTGAGCAAAAACCATTAACCCCAAAACTGCTGCAGCCCACTGCTCTCCAAGGTTAAATACAGAGGTTAGTTTCTCCAATGTCAGATCAATAAACTTCAGTTATCTTCTATAGATATCTGTCAGTGTGTTGTGCTTTTATTTTGAAAGTGGAAAGCGGAAGTGGTTTTCTGTGTTTCGTTGGCTCTGCCTGCTGAGCCGCTGCATCCTCACAGGAGGACTGATAGGGGACAGAAAGAAGAGCAAACTCGGTCAGTGCTAAACTTTCCACTGGACTGTTTGGTTTGGAGCCTCTCCCTCCCCTCCCCTCTCCCCTCTTCTCTCCCCCACCACCATGGCATCGCTTCCCTACTAAACCGCCTTTTAACGGCTGAGGAGCGGACCAGAGAAACAGGAGGGGATAATAAACCCTATCAGCAAAAGTGATCCAGGTTCAACTTCAAGCTTTTCTTTTAGTTTTTCCTCTGGAGGAGCGACTTTAGTTTTAATAGAAACATGGACGCGCACGTGAAGGAGGGACAACTCTATGTGCAGCACCAAAAGTTTGGCAAGGTGAGACTTTTATTATTTATTTATTAATGCACTGTTGGCTTATAATGCATTTCCATCCACACATCTTAATAGATGCTATTAAGCCTTTATTACAGCAAAACAGCACAAGACAGGACTTAAAGTTAGACAAACAAAAGCTATGAAGATGGAATTAAATTATTTTAAAGTTTTTTTTTTTTTTTATAAAAGCAAACCTTGTGCAATCTATGGCAGTTTAATGTAATTTCCTGAGTTACAGCGTGTGGGTGTAAGGATATAGTACATATGGTAAAAACACACACAAAAAAACAAAAAACAAACAGATTTTGAAATCAGCACCATCTAAAAATGTGTTTTCTTGTGGGCTCAGAAATGTTTTCAATTGAAAAATGGAAAGGAAGACATACAATAGTTTTTGCTTTCAGCCAGCTGGCTGGTAGTGTGCAGGAACTGGTGATAAAGGTGAGTTTATTTTGTACAAAGGCAATTCAAATAGAATAAAAGCAAAATAAAAGCAGAGTAAATGCAAGTGACTGTAGGATAAAAACAGGATAAAAGCAGGCAGTAGAGGTTTCTATGGTGTTTGCATTAAACTTTTAAAACCGAAGTATGCATATATATCAGTAACTGGACTGGTTAACATCGCAGCTTGTAGCTGTAGGAAAAGCTGGCTGCATATTTGACTGCATGCTTTGATATGCAGAGGAATTTGTGCAGGACTCCAAGGCCTTAACTCCATAACGTTATCAAAAGTCCTGGCATGCTATGCTGGACCATGGGAAAAAAGACACCAACATGTTCTGGTTTTGATTGCATCTGATGCAAGTCCAGACTTCAAGATGGCAGCCATTTAGAAAGTTTTCCAGCTGTATTTCAGTTTACCTTGGACTCTGAAAGCAGCTCTCCTAACACCTTCCAAGGCCACACGGTTAAATGATAGTGACTTCAGTTTGTGTTTGTTTCTTCCTGTTTTCTACATCTTTGCTCCAGTTTAGTCTCTCAGAAGGACCACTTGATAACAGTCAGTCCTTCAAACTTATGAGACGGTCTTTGTCCAGCCTGCTCTCTCTCTGTATGGCGGTCATATGACATGGGACGACAAAACACACTGTGCCCCGTGCTTCCTGTTCTCGAATCACCACTTCATAATGCATATTCATCCTTCCATAATACACTTTCAAAGTCTATCGTGTCGTCTTTTCAGTAGAAAACGGACAAGAGTTATTTGTGTGTCGGAGGAGATAAACAAAAAATGCATTGTTTGAAACCATGAGTGCTGGCAAGACAAAAAATAGAACAGGAAGCTGAACTTCTGTTATTCTGAAAGTGTTGTGACAGCTTTGAGGCTGGCTGAGGTGAATTATGCAATCTTTAGAACTGGTAGTGGACAAACACCCACATGCACACAACTACTTATTGGCTTGTTCCCCCACGTGCTCAGGTGGAAAATGTGACAGGTTCCTGTATCAGACTGCTGTGTGTGTTTTGTGACGTGGGAAGTTGTGGCATTTGTTGCAGGCCGCCAGGATGCAAACCACTGAGCTGCAAACTTCATGTGCAGAAATTCTGACAACCGAAATGAGGGTTCTTCTTCAACATCTTTGTGCTGTTGAATATTTCCATTTTATAATCATGATATGTGAGACGAGGCATTTAGAATCCTTAAAAAAAAACTTTCTATTTTATTTGACGTTGGGTGTATTTTGATTTTTTGCTGGTATATTAGGTGGAAGACAAATCAACATTTCCCGAAAACACAACTGTAAACCGAACCCTCAGCTCCGGGTTACCGTAATACTTCTAAATAAGCACCCACTGCAACAGATTCCTTGTAAAAACTAAGCTGAACACACCTTACGCTTCTAGAAATATCGAACATAGTGATGCTGTGGGATTGTTTTTAAAAAAGCTGTTATAATTATAGACGTCTAGCCTGCCAAGCTGTCATTCGGACTCTGTTTTTGGATCCCCACCTGAGCAGCCCAGCAAAGTGATTATGTGCTCCCTTTGATGGGAGGTCATGTCTGTATCTGCTTGATCTTGTCTAGCTCTGCTGCACGCAGGTTAATTTTGCCAAAGGCGCTCGGACTTGTTTTTTCGTTGGCTTGCAGCTGCCGACCGAACCCTTTTGAAGATTTTACACATTGAGGTTTACATGTTCCCCCTGCAGACAGGTTAAACCACGATCTATGCCCTGCTAAACTGGAATTATGTTCCTTGAGGCTGTGAGATTTATATGACAGCGTTTCGTGTTGTTGGTTGGATTTTTACTGTCGGATCTCCTCCTCTTCTTTTGTTCTGCACAGACAGACCCTCATATGTTAATGTTGTATTTTGCAGTGAAAGAAGCACCAGATTATTAGTTGTAATAATGTGGTGAAGGGTGTAATTTTGCATTTATACTCTGTTGTAGGTGTGTTTTAGGAAGAGGGTTGTCATTTTGTACTGAGACAGGATTATGTGTCGTATAGGAACTTTTTGTCCTATTGTAGCATAAAGATTTATGTGCTAAACTCAACAGAGAGGTTATAGATAGGGTTCTAAAGAATCAGGATAAAGTGAAATACCAAGGTTTGGTCATTTTACAGATCGTCCAGAAGTACAAAGCATATGGCACAACAGCAAACTAACAGGGAATCAGCCCAAAAGAGAACTATAGAGAGGCTGTAGAGTTCTATAGCACATGATAATTGTTATCATTGGTTTATGCTTGACTCGTCCTTGAGGTCCATGCTGAACTGAGCAGCCAAATTACGTCATCTGATCTTCCACGCCCCTCTGTTCGACCCACATTCTCCACACCTTGCACTATCTGTAGATTTCCACCTGGATAAAAAAACATGGCGGATGAAGAACAGCTCCTAATACATTAACACCTATAGACTGTTATTGAATGTAGATTGAAAGGTCATAGAAAAGCCTGTCTGCAGATTTCCACAGGTCATTGGGTAAGTTTCCATCAGCTTTTCCTAATGCACTTTTGAAGCGTTGTGTCCGAAAAGGTTGATGGGAAACGATCAAATAAAAAAAAAGAAACTCCCTCCCAAATTTGCATTTTTTACGCTCGCTTTATGTGATTTCTTAGCCTGACGTAGTCCGACTCAATTCTAGTCAGAATATGAGTCTGATACTGCTCCATAGAGCTGTGATTAGGGGGCGTGTTTCGAAAAAAAATGCCTCTGCACTCAATTGGATAGATCTACAACCAATAAGAGCAACGGAGTGCGTGACGTATGTTAAGCGACCAAGGGCGCCAGCTGATAAATTAAACTTTTGCCGAATCCTGTAGGAACGACGCCAAAAACATCTTTTTTTTCAACAAATGCCTTGATCGCGTTTCTCTGTTCCTCTTTTAAAATTAATTTGCTGTCGATATCTTCTAGAACAGACCTAATAGCAGAATCTACTCACCTCAACTCTCCAGCGGCAGCCATTATTGTTGTCACCCAAGCGCGCTTTGGTGCCATGGTTGATTACGTTACTGTTGATCATCTGTCCATCATCGTATAAAGCCCGCCCTGACAATTTGATTGGCCCGACCAGATATTGGGCGAGCATACTCGCGCTGCTATTGAACAATGCCAGACCGAACTTCCCGACCTCAAACGTTGTGGGCGGGACTAAGTTCGGAATGGCACCCAGGCTAGTGATTTCTGGCTTCTGCGAGAAAAAAAAAATGGTTAATGTTCAAAACAGGACATGGAAACACTTTTCTCTTCCCCGATGTTCCTTATAAATATGGCTGGAAGCTCTTTCTCCATTTAAACTAACCAAACTTCATAAATTAGTTTTTCAAATTTTAAATTTTATTTATGAAGTATTGACCCAGGGAGGCAAAATTCAAATGCCTGCCACACTTTTCAGATTAAAATCCAGGCATTGTTTTATTGTATTTCCTAATAATGCTCTACCTTGGGTGAATCACATCAGATCGAACATATGAGCTGCTTATGCATATGATTGATCTGTCACAAAAAAAATGTAGCGTATGAAAAGTTTTCTATAAATCTTTGATTTTATTAATTGTTTAATATTTTTCTAAGGGACTTTTTGAATGAAATAAAGCTCTAAATCATATGGATTTATCATTCATGGTGTAAGTTTTATAGGTTAGAAAAGTTTTATTAGGTCTTTTAAGCCAAATTTAAAACACTTATTAGAAAACCTATTTCACAGATTTATTCCAGCTTAGATTATGTTCACAAAGCTGATCCCTTAATGTCTCAAATATCCCAGATTACATCATAAAGCAACAAATCTTCGGTTTAAAAAATATGATAAAATGTTAAAAGCGAAAATGAAGGCTTATTTTGTTAGCTGGAATACGTCTACGTCTTTAATTATATAGATATATAGAGGACGATCTTTTATTTCTGGGTGGATCACCTGAATAAGTGGTCCTCCTAATTGTCAATCATTGTGGTGATATGTTTACGTAAAGCCGTCCTACGTGCTCGTCCCGTTAGCTTTCTTTTTCTGCGCATGCGCACTTTCAGGCGTATATATGTGTGTTTTTACTGTTTCACACGGTCACTAAAGCTCGGAGAGCTCTCCTCGCAAAGCATTATGGGATATGCTGTCCATAGGATGTCACTACCCGACCTCGGCGACTGTAAACAAAGATGGCGCAGGCACTGCACGGTGGAGGAGAAATTAAGTGACCAACAGGGATCAGAAAGTTTAGCCTAACCCAGAAATTCCACTTTTATTTGAAAACTATACATCAAGGGTAGTGGCCGCCTAGTGGTTAGAGCATAGAGCTTGGAATCCTGAGATTGTGAGTTTGAAATCCACTCCCACAGACTGCCACTCTGAGTCTCTGAGCAAGATCCTTAACCCACGATTGCTCCCCGGGCGCCGCACAATGGCAGCCCACTGCTCCCCAAAGTGATGGGTTACATACAGTAAATGCAGCAGTAAATGTCTCCAATGTGAAATCAGTTAAGTTCAATTATTCTAATATAATTATTATCAAACCCCATCAGGTGAACGTCTCTCTTTCTATATTACGGCCCGTTTGTCAAAGGAAAAACATGCCCATGATTGCACAGCAACAAACACACTGTAAGATGATCATTTGTGACTTTTCAGCTTTAGTAGAAAAGCAACACATTCATATTTTCCTGATCTAGGGTCCTCCTTTCGGCCAACTCAACTTTAAGTTTGCAAGTTTTAAAGCTACAACTATAGGGAAGGCCTTTGACGGAGATACTGTTATAACTGAGAGGAGAAGAGCTACATTCAGGCTCATAGACGGCATATTTTTCATATTAAATAGTTCAATTAAAATTTAGATAAGAGTATTAATAACGTAGAAGTAGAATAATATTTGGTTTCTATTTAGTACCTTAGCCAGAGTGTCAAAGCTTATAACTTGATGTATATCACTTATATCTTTATCTGATCTTTCACAAATACGGAATCCTAGTTTATATTTGGTCTATGAAAATATTTCCTACTGTATATTCCAATTTTTTTTTAAGTTTTTGATTCAGATTGTAAGAAAATAAAAAAACAAACATTACTATCTAAATTAGAAATGAATTATATCAACTTTTAATAAACAAACCAAAATGTTTTATATTGTAATAATGAAATGGAATTTTTACTGAATTTTGAATAATCAAAATGTTTTTAACCCTTTTTTGAAAATTACAAGCACCCTAAACTAAGTTTTATGTCTTTCAGCAGACTTTAGATAAGCCATAAATCATTATGTCTTATGATGGGATGCAACGATTTGCTTTCTTTCACTTTTGATCCAGTTCCAATACTTGAATTTGGATATTTGCTGATGTTGATACTTCACAAGAGCTCTGTTATTTTTTGTTTGTTAGGAGGCTGTCATAAGCTTCTCTCTACAAGCAAGCAGAATAATGGATGCACACATTTATATCCCAAAAACCGACCTTAGATCAGTATAAGGTCACAGAGGGAAGTAATAAAAACGGTAAATTGTTTTAACTTCCTAGAAGCTAATAGTAAACCGTGTATATTACAGTCTTATGCATTAAATCAAATACAGATGCCTATAAACGGGTAAACTTTTCTTTTAACCTAATCTAAATTAATTATAGAAATCAACTAAATGCATATGTTCCTATTAATCAGGCCCATTTTCATTGACACCTTATTTATAATATCCTTCAGTATTTGGACCGATACAGATGTTAATATCTAATAGATGCTTCTGTAATTGTGCTTCCTCTGCTTTTTATGGTTCTGTATTTATTGACGAGCTAATGCTAATAGGGGTGTGACATTGCATTGATTCACATCTATGCATGGATTAAATGAACAAAACAGAAAAACAATGATGCAAAAATGAAGACAATAATTCAAAATGTCTTCTAAATTCACAAGGCACAGGACTGTAGTATATAATATCGTAATTATTTTTTAATGATATAATTATGTTTTGTTGATGTAAATGCCTTTTATTGGTGAATGATTTTGCCAAAAATGATTATTGGGATTATTTTAAATCAAATAATGCAATTCTCTATATATTTTTTTTTTGCACTGACCATAAGCATGTAGATGTTTTATTGCAGGGTTTCAATTTTTTATAACTTAGAAATCTTTCCTGTCCAGGTTCCATTGTTGTAGGACTTTGCTTTAACTTTTTTGCAAAAATTCAACTAGCATGCACAAGTCAGTGTGTGCCAGACTTTCTTTCTGTGTGGTTGCAAACCCATTTTAAGCTTATTATTGCTGGACTGAGAAATACAGCGCCTGCAGTTTGAGAATTGTATTTGGTTAAATTCCAATCATATTACAAATACAATGATTTGCCCAGAGTTAACTTTCTTTTGCCTTTAAGAGCGATAAAATGATCAAATCATATTTGTTTTTTTTATGAGGTGTATCAACCTTAATAATTGAGTGAGATGGGCTGATTATTCCACACATTGAAGAATTATGAAATAAATTATGCGATTTAGTATCAGCAAACATCGCACCCTCAACCAAACAAATGGCTGAAGGTGCGATTTTTTTACCCACGGTAGAAAACCAAACCAAAGCAATCACAATTGACTCACTGGTCAACCGTAAAACATTGTTTACCAGCTTTATCTATGTGGGTGATTTCCAACCTTAATTCTTAATAGACTTAAATGCACGTAAATACATATTTTTTTCACCTTGCTGAGTTGGTAGAGGTTTGGTTGGATTATTTTGTTTTTTACTTGTCATCCTAATCTCGAGCAAAAAGCATCTAACACATGGTAACACTGTCTTTATAAAGGATAAATAATCCTTTTCTGTTAACTTCAACACCGTGAGGGAGGTCATTACAATTTTTATTTTCTGCCTCATTATCTGATCTTACCTCATAGACTAAACACAAAGGAGACTACGGGTAGTTTGAGATGAATGCTCAACAAGGCCCTGTTTGGATGTGTGGTTTGCAGGCTGCTAATTTAAACCTAAATTACTTTTAGAGAGAGATGCAGAAAAACTAAAAGATGGCAATTTTCTAACCAGGACATTTCTTTTGCCATCCTGCTCTCTTTGCTCCTGCATACGTAACTTTGTCCTGTTTCTATTTGTCAATAAGGCAGCTCATGCACACATGTTCATTTTGGCGGTTTGCATCTCAGTGCCAAATATTCATCTATTAGTCATCATCATAAAAAACAAAACAAAACAACAAGTCAATGAATATAAAAAGGTGATATTTTTGCTGCTTATGCCATCACAGCAATGATAGTAATTAAAAGACAGTAATAAGCAGCTGTTTCACACAGGGAAAAATACAATAGTGCAATGTGACGTCTGATACATAAACAGACACTGTAACTGTAAGCTTTTTTTGTAAATGTTTTTCATTTATTGGTTTTATTGCAGATAGGGTTGACACAATTAATCGGATTATACGTGATTAATCGATTTTTGAAATAATCGTTAACTAATTTAGTTGATTAATCGTTAAACTGGAGTATAGAAACCGGAAAATTTGCATTTAGTTGACAGAGCGAGCCACCTTGAGCAGTAATTAAATCTAAATTGTATTAAATATATGGTTATATATATATATATATATATATATATATATATATATATATATATATATATATATATATATGCCTTTAGCTGACAGAGTAACTCTCTTAAAGCATTAGTTATGCCAAATTTGTTGAAAAGTTTAACATTTGCATCAAAATCCTATTTAAGGATCTATTAGTTATACGATTATGAATCAATTAATAGAAAAAATAATCAACAGATTAATCAATATTCAAAATAATCGTTAGTTGCAGCCCTAATTGCAGTCATAAAGCTCAGATGGTAAGTTACTCATTCTATTCTAACAAGATTTTATTTCTTTTTTCTTAATGGTTTGAGAACACTTACCATCTATAAACAATATAAACACTTCTCACAATGATTTATCAGAAAATTTAGCTTTTCTTAGGACACTGGAGGTGCTGATCTCTAATTAAAGGTTGATAGACCCACAAAACTATTTTAAACCAACCTATATTTATTTAGATGTATGGTTTAGCTGTATTCACCTTTTAATGGAATCATCTAGAGTAGAATTTTTGCAGGAAAAATTAATAATAGATGTGCTTTTCTGACCTATAAAAGGTTTTATTCATTATTTTGGATTATTTATTGCGGGGGCTGCAGGTAGAGACACAGCACATAAAAAATGTCCATCTATTTTAATTTGCTGTGGACTTTAGGATTGTCTTTCTTTCTTCGTAAGGATTTGACTCACTGACCTGACGTGACATGTGATGATCCGAACATGCGAGACCAATCATGCCAAGTGTCTTTCAGCAGATGACTTTGGAGAGGTCTTTTTGTTAAAACATGCTTTCATTCAGCCTGTGGTTAAAGCAGATTTCTTCCCTTCCTCCCTTCCTTCTCAAAAACAACCCCTTTTTGTCTCCTTAACACGCACAAGCAGCAGCAGACATTCTCTGATAAACTGGAAGACTTTCACCCTCCCCTTTAGTTGGCCTACAGAAAAAAAAAAAAAAAAGCTGTGTTTCTGCTCCGGCCATGTTTACGTCCACAGGCTTATTGGTTCAGTTACTCTTTACTGGTAAAAGGTAAATGATCTTCTGCATAATCAAATTGGCACAGATGACTACATGTTTTAGTGATGACGTCACTTTGCATGGATGCATGAGCATCTTTGGTGATATTCTAATAACTAACTTAACTCTGACTGGAAAGGGTTTCATAAGTGTATAACTGTAGCCTAATTTAACAGTGTGGCTCACACCGGATGATTAGAACCTTTTTTTAGGTGTATTTTTAGGCCTTTATGTTATTAGTCGGAGGTTATTTGTTTTATTAAATCGAAAGCCAACGAACTTTCATTTGCATCTTGTTTATTTCGGTGAATTTCAGCAGGTCGTTGCTACATCAGTGTGGAAGTTTCTGTCCCTCTCCCTGCCTTCATCTTTTTTGCATAATTTCCACTCAGTGCAAGGCTCCGCTGCCTTATATGGCCCAGCCGTTTCATACACATTTCAGGACCACGTTGCAACACGGCTTACATTGTCACACCCCTGGCGAGAAATAAAAAACTGTTGCGCGAAGGCGTCAAGAGATGGTCCTTGTGAACGGCACGGATCGATGGACGTTTTTGGAGGCATTTTCTGGATGCAGAAGAAGGAAGCAGAGATATATTTCCTGTCCTCTGGGGCAGATAATGTTTAGGCTTGGTATGCAGATGAAATGAATTTAAAAAACGGAATGCTTCAGTTCGTTATAAATATCAAAAGTGGCATATTTAACTCAAGAACCTTTAAAGTCTGAAGGCAGTCAATTGTGTCTTTACCTCAGATAAAAAAAAACAAAAACACAACTGGAAACCAAAACCTCAGAGAGGACAAACAAGAACTCTGTAGAGATGAGATAAATACACCCTGTGGCTATAGTTGTACCTGTGCTATCATGCAAATACTAGAAATCTATAATTGGACGGACTCAGATGCTGTCTATTTTCATGCTATGAATGATAAAGTAGAGAGGACAGCTTTGAAGTGCTTTATCTACCCCCAGAACCCGATGCTGAGATGTAAATACGGACATTTACCTCAGTTCAGAAGTCACACTTAGTCACGCCAACCCTTATCGACACCTGACATGAAACTTTGAAGAAATTACACCTTTTTACTTGACATGAAAGTGTATTTTATGGTGTAGAATGATTGATTTCAAGAAAGAAACGACAGTGAAATGAAAAGCTGCCCATGACGTAGAAGATGGTAGAACTTCCTTAGCCTGACGTTGTCGTTTTGCATTTAAATTAATTTGTGCCATCCTTCCTCTGTAGAGGAACTTCATTTAAGTTCTTTGAGGCCTGCTCTTTCTTTCTGTGCCGTTCTCTTAAGAACATCTTAAGGTCATGTGGAGGTCTGGGCTTTCTCAGGGACACACCTACTGCAGCATTCTGATATAGATCCACCGCCGGGTTTGGGATCATTGTCCTGCTGCCGACCCAGTTTCAGATCATTGTGAACCTAACAAATACAAGATACCCCAATCCTGTCATTGATAAACATCGTTAGAGTCATAACAATCTGCTTTGGCCTTCCCTGCCCATAAGCCATTGTTAGAGAAGTCTTTCGGTTTGCTCAGAAGATCCAAAAAGCTTTTAGTCAGACCGACACTGTTTTCTTAATTGTACCATGTTGGGTATTTTGTTGGGTTTACCCTTCTTGTTAAGAGCTTGATACGTATTTTCTGTAATTTCTCTGATGTGTTGCCTTAGATTGGTTTCTGCTTTTGAATGATTCTATTACAGCCTTAAAAATTGGTTTGAAATAGTTTGGAAATGACCATGAAGGCCTTAATAGACAGCTACTAACCTATCTAAGGTCTTTACTGATGTCTTTCCGCTTTAGCATCTGTATGGCCCAGAATAAATAAAATCTACTTAAAGCGCTGCTGTGATACAGTAATGGGTTTACATACTTGCTGAAGGTTGTTTTTTTAAGCTCACTTAATTAGCAGCATGTGACTGCGACTTTCCATTTTTTTTTTATAGAAACCAAAAGTGAGTGTTTAGGTTTTAAAACCATGCTTCTCTATACTAGTCATGTTTTTTTTATAGGCAAAGGTATAGTGGAGGATGTTCTTTTTGCGGGTGGATCATCAAAATAAGTGGTCCTCCTAATTTTCATTCATTCTGATATGTTTATTTAAGGCCGTCCTATGTGCTCCTCCCCATTTTCACTTACCGGTGTTAAATCTGACATAGTGGAAAAATTGCTAATCAACATTTGAAAAGTAAGTTTGTAGGAGCGATGCAAACAGCAACTTTTAAACAGAGGGTGCATGAGGAGAAATGTGCTTGTGCACACTCTGACATGTGCATTAGGCGCAGATGCATTTTTTTTTTAAGTGGAGAGGACAGGACTTTTTAAAAATTTGCTAATATCCTCCACTATACCTTTAATTCATATGAAGAACCTGTTAAAGACTAGATCTCTTTGGCTTTATCATAAATCCCTAGAATTGATGGAGGGGTGTTGATTTAGTTTTTTGTGTTTGTTTTTCAGTTAGATTCTAGCTGAAATGTTGACATACGTGGAAATAACTAGACTTATAATGATATTATTAACATTCAAATGGTGACTCTCTCTTACTATCTTGTATAGACGATTGCTAGTGTTGCTACGACCTACACAACTCTTAAAGCAGCATATTTTTTAGTTTCTAAATTGATCTTATGTGTGTTTTTTTAAGCTAAGTAACTCATATTGGACCAACAAATATCCCTTTTGGCATTTCTTACTATGATTGGTAGTTTCCCCAGACAAACACTGACCCACATGTAGGTCATGTTGAAATCCAGATGCCTTCTTTTTACAATAGCTCTAAGTTAACTATTATCAGACGGTTAAGTAAAGGGAACATCCCTCTGATTTAGAGCCGATATAAAGTTCTGCAGCTGTTTTTCATTTGTCCTCTTTCAGCTGGATTTTCCCAGCTGGTTATAAGGCTATGAAAAAAAAAAAAAACTGCTGACCTTCCTGTCACAAGCTTCTTCTCTTTCTGTCTGACTGTCATTCAGCTTTGTTAGTAACTGTAGCGGCATAGCTAAACTCTGTGACTAACGTGATACAAAGAAGCATGGTCTGATGGGACTGCCAAATGAAGCTGGACTGGAAAAAAAGGGTTTTTCCTGTAAATATATGCATATGAACGTGTGCTAACCAACACACCTGCCTTCTCTGTTTTTGTTCAGCGTTGCATTGTTTGTCCCCTTGGAGGAAGTTGTCATTGTTAACCGTTGTTTCCTTAGGGTAAAACAAGATAAAGCTCTGATGCGAAATGTGTTTTTAACCCTGTCAGGGGTTATGACGCATGAAAAGTCCTCATATGCAGGAGGAGAACTCAGAATATGAACTGCAACCTTTGCAATGCAAGAGTCATTTTTTGTGATCAGTCCAGCTGAATAAACCAGCTTAGAACCACAAGCAGTAGATGACGTTTTAATGACAAGAAAGCTCATGATTTTCTGATAAATATTTACATTTAAACATAATTTTTATTGCTGTTTTTTAGATTTTCAAAAACAGTGACTAAAGCTAGACTTGACTTTTTAGATTTAACTCCAGACGAATTGTTTGGGACTTCAGTTGTATAGACAAACTAATCCAATTTAAATGACTTGATAAGTATGACTCTTTCAAGTTATAGTAATTTTAAATGGTCACGATAAATTAAAGGGAGGTTTTAGCTGCTTCTGATCGTTGTTGAATGTTCAGATTGTGCGTCGTTTACAGACATGAAGCCATGGGTCAGATCAGATCTCTTCTGTTTTTTGTTTTTTAGAAAATTTGTATAGTTTTTTATGATATACATTAAAGATTAAACATCTGTAAACGAGGATTGAACACAATATATTAAGTCCTTTTGTGGATTTGTTCTAATTAGGTGTTATTATAATGTAATGTATTCGTAGGAAACATTAAATTAGATTTAACCTTATAATTTGGTGTAAATTTACAGACAAACGCTGTTGACTTCATTATAACACAAACAGTACATCACATGGTTCTGTTGGGTCTCCACTGATATTTGTTGGATATTTAAAACATTTCATTAAAAAGCTTGTAATTATTTCATAAAGTTGTATATCACTTATATTCTAGGTGAAGAAGCTTTCAGAAATAGCTGTAATCTATTGAAAGTTCAAGTAACGTTATTTTATAATGAAATATATGCACTTATAGATACTAATTTGAAGCATAACCAAGGTTATTTTAAGCTAAAGAAATGTGCAGATTTTTACAGGTTATGAACTTAAAAGCTGATTTTGATGCAGATTAAATAGTAAAAACCCAGAACACACTAAACACCTCTCAAAGAGACGTAATGTTTGATCTCCTTTTATTAAGTTCACATTTTCTCATGGATTAATAAGAAGTTAGGCGTTTGATGTGAATCTAGTTGCATCCTCTTTCATTTCTAATTAAAAGATGTAAATATTTGAAGAGATAATTATGTTCACCTCATTATTCAGTAGCTTGTATTAAGTCGTTTAGCTTTTCAAAGCAGTAAGAAGAAAGGTGGAAGAAATTCCTTTAGGTCTAAAAACATACATTTGGAGTTTGGATAACTAAAACTATCTGGTAGATTTCTTTCTGCAGAATCACTAGAATGTGACAAGTAAAAAGAAAATAATAATAACGACTAATGGCTGGTTGAGACTTCCACAGCTGCAAAATTTTTAAAATAACCAGCTTGTGATTTAAGGGGTAAATGTGTATGTGCTGACTAATATCATCCATGTGGTCTCTTCCTGCTGATTCAAACAAATGTTAACGTGCAGCACCAGTCAAACTAGATCTGCTGTATCACCACACTCCACCTACATGAAGCCTCAGCGGCTAAAATAAAGACCTGGAGGGATCATTTTGACTAAAATATAACCGTTTACTTTCTTTCAATCTGATCCCCCACTGTTAGTGGTCTGACTTATACATCTGCTGAACCTTTTTTTCTACTAGAAGTTGACAACATATTGGGTTTTATAGATTTCAGATTTAGTCCAAAAATAAACTGACTTGCCCTGAACATTAGCTTTGCAATCTATGGACAGATAAAACAAATAAAGTGGCATGTTGCATATTCTATTACTACAAAGGAGCAGGGATACTTCATAATTTTGCTATTTTTCCTGTAAGCTGTGGTATAAACCCTGAGAAAAGACATCAAAATTTCGCACCTAATGCTGAACTTTTTATCTCTCCATTACTATTTCTCTCTGTTCCCTGTGACTTACAATCCAGCTGTAACTATATCAAAGTATTTATGACACATAATCATTAGTTATTACAGAACACTGCTGTTTGTAGTATGACTTTAATGTAGTAAATAATTAAAAATCATTGAGATCTATTTCTTATTTGACTTGATAACAGCTTTAGATACAGTTTGATATTGTTTTTGCATAAATTAAAAAAGGAAATTAGTGTGACAAGGATATAATATGCCAAATGGTTGCTGCATCTAAGAGTTTTGTCATTTAGCATTAGCTCTTTAGTGGCTCAAGCAATAATTAGTACATGATAGTTTTTTTTTTAAACAAGCTAGTTGAGTCTTGGGTATTTTTTAGTGTTCTATAATGGATGAGAAAATGCATTCAGTCACATGCAAATGCTCTTTTTGGATTTGAAATTATTTAAATATGTCCGCATGTGTACCACAGATACACACTACAATTCCACAATGCATTTATTCAACATCAACCTGGATGCATGTCAATTAGCTTCACCAGGTGTATTTAGACACTCAACAATGGCTCTTTATCACTTTGACTAAAAAATGAAAAACAGCTATAGCTAATCTTTGGAAAAATAGAAATGCAAACTAATGCGGGTTGGCATTTTATCCATTGACACATAGCATTGAATTTCCTAAATAAATTGACTCTAAATATAACTGAAATATGTCTTTTTTTTTATCTTTTTGAGGAAGGAAAAATGTTCTTTTTTTCCCCCCCCTCCAAATACTTGGAAGTGTATTTATTCTCTTTTCCCAAGTTTCTTTTTCCTCTTTAAAACCTTCAAAATGTATAAACCTAAAACAGGGATAGAATTCCTTTGGGAGATATTATTAAAACATAAGTAATCTTTTTCTCTTTTAAGAAAAAGGTCACATAATATTTGCAGCTGTAAACTTGTTTAATTAGCTGGACTGAATATAGATATGGCTCTTTGGATTATATAGGTTGCAGACCCCAGAGTTAGACCCTAGAATATAAAGAATATTAATTATATATACTTATAAAAGTGGCATAGTTCAAATCAAAGCTGTGAAATCACCATTTTTTATTCCTTTTAACATTTGATATGTTTTTTCAGCTCAGGCCATAGATCTTAATTGCTCTCGAATGATGTCCCAAACTTAAATTTACTGTCACTACTTTATCAGATGATTAATTTCTATAGTGATATAGGGGATGGAAAACTACACAAAAAACTGTGATTTTAACCTGCACTCTAAAATGTCATTAACCACTTCAGCTATAAGGCAAATGTTACCAATACTTCTTGATTACCTTTAAAAAAGTTCAACAACTCTAAATTTTAGGCTTAATATACTAATGACTTTGTTCTCTTTTTTAAATTATTTTTGCTAGACCTAAATATCCTATATGCTCAAACAAAAATGAAACGACTGTGTATTTAATGAAGTGTAAAACTATGGAACAAACTAAGTTAAAGCAATGTCCAAGAATAAGAATGTTTATGAACATGATTTTCTGAAAAAAGCATATATGATTGGATGGAAGAACCAACTAACTGTTAATTGCAGTTTGAGCGTTTCCTGTTTTGTGGATGAGCCACACCAAACACTGATTGAAGAACATGGTACAGACTGAATACTGAAGTATAAAAGTATACGGACGTGCACAAATCTAGGCGGTAGAGGTGGTGTAGGTCCAAGCTGACTGCATCAAACTGCACTGGGTCCAGCTGTGATGATGCTTCAGAAAGACGAAGATGATCACACAGCTGCAGAGACTTGGTGAAGATCCGAGGGAAGATGGAGGTCAAAGACTGTTGAGCATGAGGGGGAGACATTGGCAGGTCATTGTGCTTTATTGGTCTTCTGACACTAATAAGGCTTATTTAAATCTTTCTCAGGGATCAGCTCAGCTAGGTGGTCTGAGGAGATGTGGGTGGTTGGAGAATTCAAAGAGTTTGCTGGTTGTGGGGCGTCATAAAACAGGGTGGACATATTTAGATTTTAAAAACTAAATAAACATGGGATACACAATATGGACGTACATATCGGTACCCATCTGATATGTAAAACTAGACCAGTAAAAACTGGTTATTGCAACATAACAGCAGTATTAATATGAGCAATCAATACCGGCTAGCGATGTATCCCTGAAAATAATCTGTGTATCAATAATTTATTTATTATTTTATTAAAACCAACAATGAATAATACATTTTTAAATTTGTTTCATAAAATACTATAGAAAAACAGAGCTTTTTTATTTCTCCTTTCTTTTTAAAACTAAATATGGAGGAAAACAGAAAATGAGCTCATTAATTCATTTTTTTATATTTTGTTTTGGACTTTTTGAGGTAACCAGGTGGTAGTTTTATACCTTTAGGCTGAACTTGGAAGGTTTAGTTCGGTGGTTTGATATTTTTATTCGGTTTGTGGTGCTGCTGTCTGGTATGTAAGCAGACATATTAAAAATTAATTAGTTTTGAAGCCATTATCACCTTCTATATACATGATGCAATTTCCTGTTCAACATCTATGAGGTGCCTTTTATGTCCGACCCAGTGTTTAATTTTGAACCTTCTCACCGACATTTCAGAATAATTTTACACACCCTGTTGCAGCAACATAGCTGAAACTTCAGCATGTGTCTTAAATCATTCTGTGACCCAAGATTAAGTTAAAATAATAAAAATCATGCTCTCATTATCCATTTTATTCCTATTTAGTTTGCTAGAGGGTTGATAAATTAGGAAAGGCATCCATTTTTTTTTTCTTTTTTCCTTTTAAACAAAGAAAGTAACGACACAGATTAGAAACAATTGCTTAAACTGTAATATTACGATAGCTCTCCTTTTGTCATGGTTTTGGTTATGTTATGCTTTACTTTGCTCCTTGTTTTCTAGTTTTTATTGGTTTAATTCCTATTTTGTTATTTCTAGATTTGTTAGTTCTCATGTTGTCCTCTGTTGCCCTTGTGTGTGTGTGTGTGTGTTCCTTTCCCCTTGGCTCCCTCGTTGTCTCCTCTCACACCTGCTCCTTGTCAGCTCGTTAGCCCTCCCTTTGTCTCTGTCAGCTATTTATGCTCTCCCTCTGCTCTCACTCTTGGTTGGTTCCTTCTGTCAGGGTTTGGTTGAGGTTTGGAGGACCCAAATGCAGAGGCAGAGAGGCTGAGGTGAATACTTGTAGTTTAATTATGAAAATGGTTAGCAAAGGCAGTCCAAAAATCCAACTAAAAAGTAATAGACCAGAACCATGGAGACATCAAGGGAAAACACGTAGAAGGAGCCAGGGAGAGACAAGGGGAGACAATTGCAACGATGACAGGACCAGCAACAACAGAGGAACCAACAAAGAGTGAGAGCAGAGGGAGAGCATAAATAGCTGACAGAGACAAAGGGAGGGCTAACGAGCTGACAAGGAGCAGGTGTGAGGAGACAACGAGGGAGCCAAGGGGAAAGGACCACACACACACGAGGGCAACAGAGGACAACATGAGAACTAACAAATCTAGAAATAACAAAATAGGAATTAAACCAATAAAAACCAGAAAACAAGGAGCAAAGTAAAGCATAACATAACCAAAACCATGACACCTTTTGAGCAAAACTCAACAAATTTGGTTATAACAAAAAAAAAGAAAAAGAAAAAAGAAACTCAGAGTGATAGGGGTGTGGGGAAAAATCGATTTGGCGATATATCATGATTTTTGGCTGCCCAATGTAATATTGATCTTTCAGTTCCTAGTATCGATAAAAAAGAAGCATTTTCACCTAACATGAGGGGAGATGTGCTACCTCTCCACCGTCACACTATATAGCACCATGGAGCCTTTTTGTTGTGTGACGCAGCACCATAACTGTAGATTAGTCAGTCACAGTGGAAGGCGTGGACTGACTCAAACCCAACCAACACGGAAACCAAAATAGCTAAATGATCAATATCTTCTGATGAGCATAAACGTCACTTCCTTTTTTATTATAAATAAAATTTTGATAGCTAGGACAATTATTGCAATATATAGCGATATTGCAATATCGTGATAATATCGCGTTGTGGCCCAAGTATCGCGACATTTATCATATCGGAACACCTATGCCAATACTCACTCCTAATGAGTGAGAAAGTATTCGGTTCTGTTCTTTTCATTGCAGCAATGAAATTAAACATCAGCTGTCTCATAAACCAAAAAATGTTTTCTAATCTTTTTCTTCTTCCTGTTTTTGTGTCACTTCATGTTTTGCTGTAAATGTATTTCAGCAGTTCCTTGTTTCTTAGCAAATAAGCATGTCAGTTTTTGAAAGTGTCTTTAAAATGACTCTGCATGACAGAATTCGGCTTAGTGACTCAGCGGAAAGCTGATTGCTGGCTTTTAAAAATATCCACGCCTTATATCACCCTTTACCGGGTAAAAACCAACTCAGTCAACTTGATAAATGAACTTTAAAATGTTCCTTTGTCATATACCCTATAAGACTTGTGTAACTTTTATCACAGGCAGAAACTCATATGCTCATCAGCTTTGCATGCGGTGTACTCGGCCAGCCATTTGTCTCTACAGGGACGAAATGAGGGACATTTATTTTGCACTTGTCTGTAGAGCTTTACTTGCGCTTTGACGAGCTCTGCTGTCTGAGAGAAGAGCCACCCACAGAGCAGCAGATCAGGGATGACGTAATGGCAAAAAAAAACAAAAAACGCTGCTGTGTTCGATGCTTACCGTCTAATTTAAGTAAATGCCTATTTTTACATCCCTTTGAATCAAAAGTGACTGACAGTCTGAGAACAGTGTACATGTCTGGGCAAAAGATGGTTATTACGTTATAAAAGTGCTCAAACCGTGCATAACATTCAACTTTCAGTCTTATTTTGCAGCTTATTTCAATATATTTTGCTTTTATCAAACCTTTAAGGCCCTGGTAAGTTTTATGAAATTTGACTCATAATTAAATAGAAACATTGGAGACCAGATGGTGGATGTTTTTATTAAAATTATATGGGACTCTATTCTAGAATTACCTTAAATTGTTGACTGTCTAAGCAGGTACTGCATTGATGCCTCCCTCTATATTTTTTCATAAACATTTTTCATTTTGTTTCTTTCTTTAGAAATGGAAGAAAAACTGGTTTGTCCTCTACCCTGCCAGCCAAAACGGCATAGCTCGCCTCGAGTTCTTCGACTCGGGAGGAGGGAGCTCCAGCGGGGCCTCGGGAAGCGGCTCCAACGAGAAGACCAGGAAGTTGGACAAGAAGATCATCCGCCTGTCGGAGTGCATCTCTATTCTGCCCGCTCTGACCGAAAGCTGCCCTAAAGATAACATGGCCGCTTTCTGCGTGGAAACAAACGACAAGACGCATGTGTTCGCGGCAGAGAAGAACACGGCGAAGGAGTGGATGGACACCATGTGTGACATTGCGTTTCAGGTATCTTTGCCGCTCTGCTCTCCTTTTTTTGTGTTGTTGTTGAAAACAGGATGACCAGTTCACTCATCTGATTGCTTAAAGGAAATACGAGCCGTCTGCCAGTGACTAAGACGTGGGTGGAAGGATTTTTTAAGACTTCCTTTGTGTGTGTCAAATGCATTTGTCTGCTCTTTCTGTCTCTGTCTACCTAATTTCCAGGTGTCCATCCTTGGTCTTTTAAAGCAATAAACACGATAAAGCAACCTGTGCAGAAATAGCTTAACATAAATATAACGTGATGTCTCTCTCATGTTGTTGACTTTGTCTGTTTGAGCAACAGGGGGGGACTGGCATTAGCCTGACAGACTGTAATGGTGGATCCAAGGACCTGCAGATGTCTGAAAACCTCATCTATTACTCAAGGGAGGAGGGTAAGAATATGGCTTAGTGTTTCTCATATGACAATTGGCTGCTCACTGCAACACAGGCCCTAATTGACCTTTTTTTTCTCAACAGTGAATGAGTTCTGGGTGACTGTTCAACGTACGGAGGCGTCTGAGCGCTGCGGGCTCGCAGGGAGCTACTGGCTGAAAGCGGAAAACGAGGCGCTGATTTTAAAGGAGCCTAAAACGAAAAGGAACGTCCTGGTCTGGCCTTACAAGCTGCTAAGAAGATACGGCAGGGACCGGGTGAGTGCACGGGCAAACAACAACACAAAAACCCCACAGAAAACGTAGAGAGGAAGTTTTTTGGCTTCTACAGTGATCATAAGGAGGAAGCATGAATAGCATAGATGTGGTCAGATTATTTTTAGCTGCTCCGTTTGTGGTGGTTTTTGTGTCAGTTTGATGTTTCACAGATCGAGTACACGATCTAAAACTTACAGATGACCTTTAAAACTGGCTGTTTGGTTTGTCTCGGTTCATGTAAAGTCTGACCTTCATCCACACTATGTGCAGCGATCAGAATCATGTGACTGATTTTAGCTCTCAACCAATTTAATCTTTTAAAGAGCTTAATTAAAATATAACATAAACAAGCACACATAATAATTTTTTTCTATGAGCAAGCATTTTTTTTAAATTAATATCCGGAACATAAATGATGTTAAACTGCATGCATGACAGAGTAGTGGCATTATTTGAAAAAAAAGAAAAAAAAAAGATAGAATAAATATTTTATGATATTGTTTAACATGATTAGCATAGTCAAAACTGCAATCTCCGAAGCTACATATCAAAACAGAATGTGGAACCCCACCTAACTTATGGCATTTCCCAATAGATGCCTGTGCTTCAAACTTTGTGTTGGGAAATATTTACATGTATTATGCCAGACAGAGGCTTAAATTTGGTTTCACTCTTTGACTTTCCCATTAGCTGATGAAAGTCTTGCTCTCTCTTGCATCCCTGTTGCTTTTAGCTGGGCACACACTGTACGATATTTTAATAGTTGTACTAAGCTGCAGCTCAAACTGTAGGATGAAACCGCAGGGTTTAAAAGTTTACAGCTCACAATGTATATTCTTACACTGTAAGGCCCAACGCTCTGATGCGATCTACCTGCTCACACTGCACGTCCAAAAACTAGGGTACTCGTCAGACTTGTCAATCTGGAAGAAGAATTCCCTTGTTTGCACGTGCGTAGTACTAGAGGTCGTGGTAAATTGGCTCAAAGATCTGCATCAACAGCAGGATTTGCCCAAGAACATCTCACGGGGGCCGACTGAAGTTCAACCATGTTTGATCTTCTCCTCACCTTTCGAGTCCTGATCAGGAGGTGGTCCTGAGAGGCTAGTCACCCCTCATTACCGCCTTTATACTACCCAACGCAGGACTCCCCTCATTACCCCCTGTATACTACACAACGCAGGACTCCCCTCATTACCCCCTGTATACTACACAACGCAGGACGCACGATGAGGCTCAAACTTGACCCAATCCAAAATATTCTCACACGACTGGAAAATCGTCCCAAAAAGGACAAAAAAAATCGTACAGTTCATGCCCAGTTTAACAAACAAATACTTCCTCCGCATCCCTCGCAGGAAATTGTTTCCACCTAAAATGATTATTACATGTTTTCCTCCTCTGAATTCATAATTAAACACTGTACTGCTACTAGTTGAGTTTTAGTCAGGAACTAGAGAGAGTTATTGTTAGCATTCCATGGTAACGTGTCATTCGTCAGGGAAAAAGGCGAGTTTAAAAGTCGGTTAAAGATGCAACTGTCTTACATTTGCCCCGTGAACATTTGCAAAAGCTCATCCCTATTGCTGTGTCTTGCACTCTAAATACATTTCACCTCTTTATCTTTCCCAGGTGATGTTTTCCTTCGAAGCCGGACGCCGATGCGACTCGGGCCCTGGCAATTTTACCTTCGATACAAAGCAAGGCAACGAGATCTTCAGTTTGGTAGACCTGGCCATCCAGGCGCAGAAGGCTCAAGTAGAGGAGCGCCATCTCAGCTGCCCCCAGAACTTTGACACCGATGGCTCTTTGTCACTGCAACACATACGGAGTGCGGTTCCCGGCTGCGGTCCGACAGCGGCAAGTGGAGACAGTAGTAGCTGCAGCAGTCGGGAGGCGGACGGCGACTCGGGCGGCAGCAAGCCGGGCTCTGCTGATGGAGTGCTTGGAAAAAGGGAGGGAGGTGATGGAGGAGGCAGAGGACAGGGAGTCGGAGGAGGACTCAAAGGGAGAAGTTTGCCTGAACCCCCATCTCTTAGAGGACCAGCAGGGAAAGTTGTACTCCAGCTTGATGAGCAGGCGAGCTTTTATTCTGAGCCAGCAGATTCTGTCCGTTTGCTCATTCCCAGCTGTGATGGCCTTTATTCAGACCCAGTGGACACCATCAAGGGTCAGAACCCATCCTCACCACCTGTGCCCACTCCACGCCTTCGACCTGTGGGAGACGACGCCTCAGGCGGGGATCATCATCCCGCAGGAAGCAACAACAAGAAGGTTCCAGACCTGTATTCACATTTGTATGACCATATAGGCATGGACCTGAGTCAGAGGACAGGCGCACTGAATCTGAATGGGGCTGCCGGAGGAGGAAGAGGTGGCGGAAAGGGGGTTATGAGTAACAAAAGACCTCCAGGAGGTCAGGGAGAGGGGGCCTCACCACCTGCTGGGCCTTCTGTGGATCACATATATGATGAACCAGAAGGCTGCGCCAAAGGAAGCAGCAGCCTTCCCATCAGCCTTAGCATGAGCGTTTATGACGAGGCCCGCTTGGAGCCTCAGCGCCAGAGGAGACAGGACGAAGCAGAGGCAACTTATGACACCGCATACCTGGGGAAGCCGTCAGAGCACCAAAAACTCTCTCCTAAGCTGCTGGGTCTAAGTCGTGGATCGCCGCAACCTCCAACACCAAAGTTTCCCAAACCTGCTACCGCCCCCAAGCCACACAAGGGAGCATTCGCCCGGAAGGAGCCGGTGCCTCCTCCCTCGGGTAAACAAGGGGGTTCTGGTAGTAACATGAACAACAACAACAATATCTGGAGCTCCGGAGGAGGAGGCGGGAAGGAGCTGTACAGCAAAGTGTCTAAACAGAAGCCTCCTCCAGCTCTGACGTGGTGTAATAGGAACCACCATGCACCCCTGAGAGCACCTGATATAATTTATGACAACTTGGGAGACATTTGACTACTTAAATATAACTTAGATTTAAAAACAAACCTTAACTCTCTTGCTCAAAAAAAGAGAAGCTTCAGAGTAAATGCTGGGCAACTAAGATGTTTATCGTTTCATATTTGTTCCATTCGAGGGCGGGAACAGTCCAGGTCACTTGGTCTGGAGTGGGTCAGCTCACAACTATGAGAAAACCACATTATGGGCGCCATTTCAAATGTGGCATGCAGTGATTGCGGGGCCACCCTGTGTGCGTGTCATAGCGAGGGAGAGTGTTTGCCTGGGCAAAGCCATAATTGGCGCCTCAAGCCACAGTGCGGCCGGAGCCAGCCACCTCACTCCAACACACACAAGCAAAATGGATTCGCCTTCACTTTAACAAGCTGAAAGAGAGGGAAAGTGACTTGGTTCCTTTTTTTTCTGCTGTGCTCACGAAAAAACAGATTTTTTGCACTGTGCCTCCTCTTTGTCGTTGAATTTTGTAATGTGAAACAGAGAATGTGATGGTCGGGAGTTGATGGTTTGTGAGCAGGACTTAAGCAGAAGAAGATCTTTGGGGATTTTTGGGGGGTTTCCTAAGATAAAGCTGGACGGGAGTCCTTTTAGGATAGGAAACAGGGAATTGGTCAGAAGCTCTATGCATGTTTTGTTGAATGGTTTGTCATCAGAGACCAGTAATGGAAAAACTAAAATCAAGTGATTCTTTGATTCTTAAGTTTATGACAAAAACGTATGAGTTACAAGCTGTTTTTCTTGTTTTACGCCATTTTACTTATCTAAATTGATATAAAATCTTTAGGAGGAGTTGTTTCACCCTGTGATGTTTCACCCTGTGATATCACTTTCCATATAAGGTATTTGTGTGTTTCGTTTCAACATTGACCTCAGACAGAATGAAAAAAATTATTTTTGGCCAAATTTGTGAGCAGTTTTATTTAATTTTACATTTTCTTTTGTATTTTATGTCGAGGAGATACAACTTGCATGACAACATTTTATTGAAGAAAATGCATCCTACACTCACAGTTAACAACTGTCTTAATATATATGTATATATGTATTATTTAGAAAAATATATTTGAGGAAAACTTATTTTTACACCACAAACAATAAAAGCGGCTTGTATTTGGATCAGATAATAAGGTAAAGTAAATCAAAAAATCAAATATTCACCTCCAGTTACCAAAACATGCATGGACTCAAGATTCCTGGAAGCTCCATATGAACTGAACATCAAAACTAATCAAACTTTAATAATGTGTCGGTTTGTGTCTACGTGTGTCAGAAACAGCTGCGCTGTCTGTAAATGTATCTGATAATAAAACTGGCTCCAAAAGCTTAATATATTTCCTGAAACTGGGTCTTTGAAAAGAGAATCATTTCTTCCCCTCAATGTTTTGGTCCACAAGCCAATCAAGAGTCTGTTATTCGTGTCAAAAAAGACTTTTCTGTTCTGGCGCGACCGTGACAGTAAAAACAGTCTGACCTCATCCTCCACTTCTCTTCCTCCACTCTGTTTTTGTTGTTTCAGTCCGTTTCCAACCACTTAATCGCACCGTTAAAGCGTAGGGTCCAAAAAAGAAAAAAAGAAAGAAAAAAAAACCAAACAAAGACGTTCTTTCTTACTTTTCTTCCTACTCCTTTTCTCTGCAGCTAATTGTGTTGTTTGGTTGCTCAGGCTACAGATAATGGCGGCTGGTTTGTGTCCGACTCGCCGCGCATTTTAACTGCAGAGAGAAGCCGTTGGGGAAACTAATATAGTGAAAACTCAAAGAGAGAAGAGATTTTTTTTTTAAAGATGTTTATCCCTGATTTGATGTGATGAATGCTGGTTGGATGGTTGAACCTGTCTGCGTCTGCTTGGCTCGTAGACGGGTACAGACTGTTCCATTTACTGCTTTTCTTTCATTCCTGCTCCCTCTCTTTTTATGTCCTTTTCCTTTCCCTCACCTGCTGCTAGAATACTTCCAGCACAGGCGAAGAAGCTGATTACATCTCTCCTTCTTTTACAAAGTGAGGATGGAAAAAAGGAAGCAAGCTTCTGTCTTTCTCATTAAGCTATCTTTGAACTCACTGGGGAAGAGAGAAGGAACTGTGGGTAGATACAACTTTGCACTTTATCTTTTACTCGTTTAAACGCTTCCTTGTTGGAATATCAATCTGTAAATGTGTACACAGGTTATTTACACATTTACTGTCTCTGTTTCAGGATGAGGAAGACAATTTCTAAACTAGGGTAATAAAGCCATCCTTGTAATAAGGAAGCCTGCATGACATTATTTCAACTACTGGCTTTAACTGCAGCTTTATCACAACTGAGTGAATGAAAGTTATCTCCTACAGAAGTGGATTTATTGCTTTACTGGTTTTGTAAAGTGCTGAAAGGTTCCTCTAAATGTACAGGACCTTTTAAAAGTATTAATACAGAGTAAACTCTAGACTAGACTGACTTATTTTATTTTCATAGAGATCATGGTTTTCACAGACCATGTGACAAACAAACACAAAGATGTTCGCAGTTGAGATGAAAGGAAGATCCTGCTTCGTTTAGGTAAATGTTTTATAGATCAATTCCAGCTCCAAATCTTTTTAAGGTAAACTTCCACCACCTTTGCACATCTACATACTGAATTTCTGCCAAAGACAAGGTAAGGCACTGGCCGATTGGATAGAGATCTTCTATTCACATCATTTTTCAAGTTCTTCCATCGATTCCTATCCTGATTTAGGCCTGGACTTTGACTAGGCCAAAATAATGAGCTTTGATTTAAAGAAGCTATTTCCAGCTTTTATCAGCATTTTAAAGTCACCCATAGGTGAATATATGATGAAATAATGCCTTTAGAACTAAATATTATTAAATATGTATTCGAGAGGAGTCAGTTGAGGTGGCTCGGACATCTTCTTCGGATGCCCCCAGGACGCCTCCCTCGGGAGGTGTTCCAGGCACGTCCCACCGGGAGGAGGCCCAGGGGACGACCCAGGACACGCTAGAGAGACTTATGTCTCTCAGCTGGCCTGGGAGCGCCTAGGGCTTCCCCCAACAGAGCTGGAGGAGGTGTCAGCGGAGAGGGAAGTCTGGGAGTCTCTGCTTAGTCTGCTGCCCCCGCGACCCGGTTCCGGATAAACTGGGAGACAACGAGTACAAGTATGAGTATTGAAAAATTAGTTGTGCTCTTCCAACCTCAAAGAAAAACACTTGACTTCGAAGCGAAGCTGCTTCTCGTTGTCTTGGTGCCATCCATTTTATGATGTCGTCGCCGCAGACTACCTCTGAAGGCCAAAGTCCAAGATAACTGAAATCCAACAAAAATATATGAAGATGTCAAATTGTGTGGATTAGCTGCTAAAAGAGCAACTTCCCCTCAACTTTCAGCCTTAAATATCCCGCTCTGCCTGACATCAGCCTTCCCTGATCAGAGAAAGTCTGGGTTGGTTTACAGTGCTGGCACGGTAGGTGCTTCCTGGAGGGGCCTCTTATGTAGTTATTCTTCAGGACAGGGAGTGGCTAATGCTCAGACACCAGGAGTTAAGGGGATTAGCAGGAATGGCCTCACAAATTCCAAATAACTGATTTTGCATGATATTGCCTTGCTGGAAGGTAAACCTCCACAATCCCAGACTGAATTCCTTTTTTAGCTTCTAACAGGTTTTCTTAAGGGTTTTTCTTGCATTTAGTTCCATTTTCCCGTAAACTTTGACCAGTTTTTCTCTACCCGCTAAAGAAAATTTTCCCAAACAGAACAATGATGTGAGGACAGTGTTGTTTCCCAGGTGTCTGCTGTTTTCCTTACACCAGCGGTCCCCAACCACCGGGCCGCGGACCGGCAGCGGTCCTTGGGTCATTTGGTACTGGGCCGCACAGAACAAAGTATCAACGATCAGAGTCTGAGTGATGTTTTATATTGAAAAATATAAAAAATTGCGGTATTCTCCCCCAATTACATCAGTCGGTGCATCTGTGCCTCTTGACACAGGTTAATTCAGTTCAAGACTCATCCTATCTATAACATCCTATCTTTGTCAAGCGGGATTTTCTGCGGTTACAGCGACCAAAACAAAGCTACGGAGAAGACTGGACATCAGGAGCACACTTCGTCTGTCATTTTCTCTGATTAAGCCTAGATGGGACCGGCTTGTTGTTTTATTTTTATGCTGTTTGTATTTGATTTTATGCCAGTCGTATTACCCCCCAACCCCCCACCCCCTCGCTGGCCTGTCCGTGAAAATATCGTCTGACATATAGCGGTCCGTAGTGCAAAAAAGGTTGGGGACCGCTGCCTTACACTATTTGCAGTTCACTGCAAACTTGACCTTTGGTTTTCTTTCAACTATTTCTTTTTTCCTTGACATTCCTGTCAGGGATAAGTGGACACCCATGCCTTGGTAGCATAGCAGCTGTGCCTCGCTGTTTCTCTTTTCAGATGATGAACAAATCCGGTTTGTTCTTTGATCTCAATGATGCTTTTTATTCTATATTTTATACTAAAGTTAAATTACACAGACATTGACAGTTACTAATTAGGAGACTGCTGATTACATTTGACTGAGAGGCTTTTCTAAGGGGCATTGGAGTAAAGGGTGCTAAATACAAAATGCATGCCACAAAATCCTCTGTTTCTTCCATTTTAGAGCTATGCAGCACTCTGCCAAACAAAATCCCGAGGCTTTGTGGTTCAGATGTGACCACCTGTGGAAAAATTATAGCATGATTACTTTTGCAAGACACAGCACCGTTGAGAATTTAAAAAGCAACCTTCAGGTGAACTCCAAATATCCAGCCTCTTAAAGTCCAAACTTTTCTAGATTCAGAAAGATTTCATCTTTCTATTTCATTTTTCCGGCAGTTTTTTTTGATGTTCTGAACATTTGAGGAGAAGTTATTCATCTCAAACTTAACACCATAAAAAAAAACAGAGCAGAAAAACACCACAAAGTTCACTTTTGATGTTTGACAGCTTTGGGGTCACACATTCAGTTCAGCTCTTTTTTTCATAGCAGCAAAACTTAAATGGACCAAATCTGTATTGGATTATTCAACACATACTGGTTCTTTAAACACAGCTTGTGGGTTGTGGTAACGTTCAGTGGGTTCAACGCTTTGTACCACATGTCTGATACAAAAACCCAGACTGATCTAAAGGGCAATGAGTATAAAAAAACTCAAATTCGTATGAAGTTGTTTTTATTCTCTGGGTTCTCTGTTAACAATATGATCAGTAAAACTGTACAAATACGCAAGTTATAATATGCTAAAAACTAAGGAAAAAGACATAATCTTAATGTAAATAAATAAAAAAAATATTTTTAAGAAACCAGATTTCCATTCTTATCCAGACTTAGTAATTAATCACAATTCTTAAAATAGTTTTAGCCGACTTGTTAATTTGACGGAAGGAAATTAATTCATTCCAGTTCCTGTTTTGTTGAAGCAAAAAATATCTAAGAAATATGACTGCCACTGTTTATTAATGAAAAAAAAAAAATTTCTTTAAAAAGATTTGCACAAAAACATCACCTCTTTGAGTTCAAAACTTTTGTTTTGAAAAACTTTAGTTTTTTAATTTAAGACTTCTCAAATGATCCCATTTTCAATGAAAGCTTATATTTGATTTTGTTGTTTTATTTAATAGAAATACATTTTAGAAACCTGTTTTTCACTTGGAGGTGATTCAGTTGTAATAACTAAAAGCTATAAATAAAGAAATAAAAAAAACAAACATATATGACTTATAAATGTAAAGTTACATTTGGATCCGGTTTTGAAACTGAATTAAAAACTTGTCCTTTGTTGTATACAACAACGTTGTTTGTTGTATTTATTCATTTTTTGCAGGATCAGGGTTTTACAGTGGGTTGCCCATTAGAGTTGGGTAATTTCCTGATGTCCAAACTTATTACAGACATCTTGTGACTCAGTGTGTCAAACTTTTTAAAGCTCTTTGTTCTTCCTGCAGTTTCCTTCACCTTTCGTGATGCCAACAGTAGAAACACTATCCTGGGTTGGAAAGGAACTCCAGACTGCTGTGCTAATCCAGACAGCGTTGAGCTTTACTGATATTGTTATAGGATTAAAATGCACATGTGATGATAGAAGTCAAAACCTGACCACAGCCCTCCAAAAAAAAATAAAAATAAATAAGCTATTATAAAACTCAGCACATATAAGGTGTGTATTCCCATTCCCATGGACATTTGAATTGCGAAAGCTTCCTGGAGAGGTGGCGAAACGTCTTCAAATCTTGGAAACCAAGTCCAGTGGATTTTTTTTTTTTAACTTTTACGAAATGACTATGACCTGGATGGCTGAGAATCTTCATCAGCATATAAGGTGTGTATATTTGCATGTCATACAGAATACATGTGAAGAAATGATGCATTGCTGTTAAGCTGTGGGAGATGGGCTGTGCCTATACGTTCATTGAAGTTATATAAGTTCCGGATTGGAAACTCCCTATGCTAGATGAACTAAGGATAGGAACCATCCTGCATCCTTTTCCTATGCGGACAGCACTTATCAGGGCAGATACACATAGCAGCATGCTGTTAGGCCATTTATGACCTGAACAGTCATGAGTGAAAGAAAAAGATGTAGGGGGACCAAGCTTTTCTAGGAGGATCCACAAGGGGTCAAGGGATCCACAAGGGGATGCTTATTTGAGTCTTCTTTTGTGGCAGTGGAGCTACAGAGAGGGCTCAAGCTTACAGTTTGGAAGAATATTGGGTCAATCAGTGTTTAATATGCCAGCCATGTAAATATTTATCTCATGGCTATACGCCACACACCTCACTACGCTGTAGCTGCATTTTGGACTTAAACAACAAACTTAAAACCTGTTGCCCTTTTTCTTTTAGTAATTTCATCAATCATTGTAATATATAACTTTATGTCTTCATACTTTTATTGTCATATCCACCCATCCATTTATGATGAAAACGTGTGTGTCACTAGTGCTCCACAAGGCGCAAATACACCAAAGAGAAAATTAGAGATGAATCTATCTTAGACCATGAATGGGAACCTTAAGTATTAGAGAGAACATTGGGAGAGTATGACGTCAAAAGCTCATATTGTAATGACTTACAACATAGGGACCCAGTATTTAGACAAGACAGACAGTGGGATAACTTCAAGGTGTTTATTTAAAAACAGGATGCATCTAAGACAGGAATGTCTAAAGGAGAGAAACAGGTTAGTAACCACAATAATCTGACGGAGGATGATTATGAACGAATGAACAAAGTCAAAAGTGTGCTCTCTGTTTATTAATCAGTGCCTGCGGATTGAGAAACTGTGCTCTCGGTTTATTGAGAGCACAGATTAATAAACTGAGAGCACAGTTTCTCAATCTGCACACACGGATTGGAAAACTGTGCGTTCAGTTTATCAATCTGTGCCCACGGATTTCCACCAGCTTTTTTTTTTTCTTTCTTTTTTTTTACCCTGACACCCAGGGGGCTCCGTAGGATCAAGCAAACAGTACACTATAGTAACACTCGAAAACTCTCTAAACCAAAGGCTCAAGAGTAATCTGGCACTGATGGCTGGGCTTAAATAGAAGCAGGAGCAGGTGGATCAGATGATCAATGATAAGAGACAGGGCAGACCTAGACAGGTGAATGAAATGAGCAATCAAACCAGCCATCAGCACCAAATTCATGAAATATATAATAACTGACTTATATCTTATTTCATGTACCCTCATATTGACTGATTAGAGCCTGGTCAACTTAGACTCAATGTTTTTATCGCTCTATAACTTTGTATCTTTTCAACTGTGTAGACCTTTCACACTTCTGTCAAGCAGCATGGTAGCACCTATTGCACCACTGAGCTGAATTCAGACACATCCATGTGTGAAAATAGATAAACCCTACATCTGGTAGAATAGAAGTGAGAAAATAAATTCAGTTACTGCTGCCACTTCTCTCTGAAGAATTGAGTAATATGTGTGAGCATTATAGGCAAAGCTCAAACTGAAATCTCACCTCTTCATTTTTTCCGATCAACTCTTACAAGTTCACCCTGTTCTTAGAGAGGAGCCATATTCGAAGGAAGCCCCTTTTGTTAGTCTGCTGCAGGAGATATTTTGTGCATGAAAACAGTCAACATTTGTGTTTAAAATGTGTGGGTGAGTGTTTGTGGATGCTTCTATCACAAGACCAACATTCACACTCAGCTGTTAACCTTTATCATTTCAGACCGTCTACTAATCCATGCGTATCTCTTTCTCTACCGCCTTTCTTTTAAAGGTCATGTCAGATTTACAAAAAGAGAAGAGTTGGTACAACTGTAAGAGGCACTGAAACTGGATTTGAACCAAAGCAGGTGCTTTGGTGTGACACTTTTCAAACAAAGAAAATGAGACAACAAATGCATGGGCAATTCTCCAAAATAATAAACTCCAATGCGGTTTATTTGCTTCCTAACAGTGATCCAGCATTTGCTTGGTGCATCGGCCTGTTCCTCACTTGAAACTGCGTGAAACTGCTGTTAGCTAATACTGCTATGAATGATTAAAAAATGGTTAAAAATAAAGTTCGTAATATCCTGCAGCTGAGTTATGTCATGGAATAAATCTTAATTGGAATATTGGGCTCTGTGGTGTCTAAAGACTTGATTTTGTGTATTTTGTTGTTTTGTGGCTGAGAAATGAAAAACTGAACTGAAACAGTAAAGCTGTAAAAACCAAAAAAGAAGCAGAAACGCATTCTCAGTACAGAGCTTTCTGGAAGCCACTCTCCCTGTTTCATCTCATTTTATTAGACTTATATTGTGAGGGCAAATCCTGAAGAGTCCTGTTTGGGAAAAGATTTACACAAGAAACATAAAGCGAGAATCGATTTTATAAATTAACTGATATGTTTTAAATTAACATTCTAATCATATTCTACCAAAAACCTATACTAGAATATATTTAGTTTATTTCTTTTATAAGATAACAGCCATACCTTAAAGTGAAAAGCAGATGTCGATAAGATGTCAATAAGTCATACTTATGGCATTTTTATACAAACTAAATGACACAGCAACACTTTGGAAGATCACAAAAAAGCTTATTTTTCTTTTAATGTATAAACATTAAAACTTAAGGCTCCATTTTGGCTAATTGTTAAAGTTTACTAAGTTTCAAACAAAGAGGTGTCAGCACAGCTTAAATGTAGAATGCCTCCATTGCCATTACCACCCAACAGACAGTATTTATAAGGTGGCGCTCACTTCCTTGTTTCTGCTGCACAACCTGTCCGGAAATTGAGCTAAACAGTTTGATCTGGGTTTTATTTGAGGATTTCCTGCCAAACTGAGAGTCAGCTGCCTTTTGGATAATGTCAGTCTGTCTGTCATGAGTCATTCAGTGAAAAGCGACCTCTGTCCTGGTAACCTACCATTAGGCCGGTGATGTCAAAAGTACACACATTTGTTACTTAATCTGAAGTATAGATACTGCAGTTTAAATGAACTCTGGTAAAAGTTGGAGGATCAACTTGACCTCTTTACTCTTTACCTTTAAAAAAAACAGCCAGATGCCACCATATGAATTGAAAGCTAAATTTTTCGACTATTTTGAAAAATTATTTGAGATAGGGACAAGGATGAGGGAGGTCTTGTTGGTCTCCATCTCAATCTCCCGATACTCTCTCACCTGTGTCCAACCCTTCAAACATTTCACCATCTTTTTCTGAATCCTACATTGTAGCATGGCATAGACAATTCACGTTTGCAGTTTGAAGAACACCTGCTTACTTCTGATGATTTCCTTTAGCTAACCAATGAGTGTTTGCGTTATACGACTCATCCAATCACACTAGTTTTCACTAGATGTGGATGGCGCCAATGATCTGCATTGGATGGCGCACATGACCTGAAATAAATATTTATAAACATTAAACCGAAGCCAAGAGTAACGAGTAACATTTGTTTTAAAAATGTAAGGAATA
>NW_015151220.1:329224-356014 GCF_000732505.1 Cyprinodon variegatus
TTTAAGTACAGTGACAAAGTATTTGTACTTCGTTACTTGACACCTCTGCATAAGGCCTTACTTTGAACTAGTGTTTTTTAAATGTCTGTAGGTATAATTGGTCCTGATGAGACCTAAATACAAAAAAATAGGACAATTTCAAATGTGGATTTCATGTGAAAGAAGCATATATTAAACCTAAGTTGTAATAAAGGGGAGTGGTGGCCTGGTGGTTAGAGAGAGGGATGTTTGTGGTGTTTGAAGCTGCAAAATTACTGGTTTAAAACTGTCACTGAGCAATAACCTTCACCCAAGATGACTCCATGTGTTTTAGTCAGTGTGAAAGCCCACTGCTCTATGAGAAATACTTAAAACAGAGGACTAATATCCCCTCTGAGGGAAAAGGTAAAAAGGATATTTCTTCATATTGGCTTATTACTATCAGTAAAACACTAATCGAAAAATATCATTAATGGAAGACGCGGCTGGCAGAGGCTCTGTCCTGGCTCTTTACTGCTATAGGCTGGATGCGTGGTTTTCCTGGGTTTGGCTGCCTGCCTCTCAGCTCTGTGGGGATTCTGGTTTCATTGGTCTTGAGCATGATCCGTGTAAAGCCACCACATTTTTGCATTTTCACACGCTCACACTGTTGCTCTCTAGTTGCCATCAGTATAAACAGTTCTGTTTATATCCTTGTTGCTGATGTTTTTACTATCTGGTCTGTTTGTATATATATTTTGGCTAGTTTTGCAGGTGTTGGACTCTCTTTGCCTCATTTCCCCATGGTGGCCATAAGAAGATTTAATGTAGCAGCTGGTTGTCGGGTTTCCTAGTTTTTGTCGTTATGTTTTCTTTCTGTCTCTTCTGTCAGTCCTTCCTTTTTTTTTTTTGCAACTCTGTTCTTGTTATTCCTCTCCCCCTCTTTGTTTTTCATTTTTGGGATTAGTATTTAAATAATGCTTTAACATCACTAGACAATATAAAGCAAATATTTGGTTTGGTTTAGCTTTGGCACCAAGCTGTTTCCTATTAAGCTGAACATCTGAAGGAAAAGTATAAAAATAATAAAAAAATATTTAATATTATAAAACACAGTTGCAAATTTGACAATTAATAGGACTATAAAACCTCAAGAGGGAAGATCAAGACGTCAAGTAAAGGAAAATGTAAACATAAAGATCAATCTGTGTTCTTTATTTGTTTTTTTTTTTGTTTTATACCAACATGGGAGTTAAAAGTGATACAAAACAAACTTTGCTAGTCTTAACAGTGACATCTCTTTCTATTCATGATTCCAGTATCTCAAAAGTAAAACAAAAATATCAGAGGAATGTAGATGTTTCATATCCAATGTCGCCACCTTAAAAATCCCCAGTAGTTTTGTCATTCTATTTTTTACACAGATGATGCTATCGTTGGCTGACATCATGGTGTGGGGTCGTTTCAGAGATTGTTGGCGGATGTAGTGAACAAGATAATTGCATTAGCCAAGAAGAATGACTTAATCTACATTTCTAAATTTGATCTCAAACAGGCAGCCAGATTCTTTATAAACATTGAGGCAACTTGGAGCTACAGTAGAGCAATGATTTCAAACACACCAAAGCTGCCTGATTTTAGCCTCTGGAACGACCTTACAAATCCCTAACAATCCCTAAGACTGTGTTTAAATGCCATCTATGCCCATCCATCCATTTTCTGTCACGCTTAATCCCAGCTGGGGTCCTGAAGGGCGATGGTGCCTATCTCCAGCCACCCAGCTGGACACCCTTGACAGGTCGCCAGTCCATCGCAGCGCAACATAGAGACAAACAGGACAAACAACCATTCACACACACTCACACCTAAGAAGAATTTAGAGGAGCCAATTAACCTAACAGTCATGTTTTTGGACTGGGGGAGGAGGAGTACCCGGAGAGACCCACACATGCACAGGGAGAACATGCAAACTCCATGCAGAAAGACCCCAGGCCAGGAATCAAACTCAAAACCTCCTTGCTGCAAGGCAGCAGTGTCACCCTATGTGCAGCCTGCCTACTATGCAAGAAAATAAAAATAAAAACTTTTAATAGAGGTAGGGATTTACAAATACGTCCAAAATCTTGTAACTCTAATATCGTGAGCCAGTTCAGTATTTGTTGTTATTCAGGGCAGAAAACAAAATCCATATATATTATAGCCTACAGATGTATTACACACAGTGCAAATACAGATTTTTTTCCTATAATTTAGATAATTATGGCTCACAGAAAGTAAAAAACAAAAATTGAGTGTTTTTTAAATAATGTGAAAATTGTAAAAATGTATAATATGATGCTTATTTAAGTAAAGCAACTGCAAAGGGTTCTTGAGCCTCTAAATTTTATCTGTCACACAAGGGAATAACTAGCAAATGTTGTGGTTTGGTTTGTGGATCTCTCTCTCTCTTTTGATTTTCAGCGGAGCAGTGTTTTGCCAGGGGGCGTGGCTTGTTGCACTGTGGTACTGTGGACTGAGACACCTGCATTCCATCAGCTCATCCACCCTCTGTTTGAAAAGCCTGGTTGTCTCAGCACCATGCTGCCACACCATTCTGTCCTGTTTGGTAGAGCTGCATTAGACTTTGATCCTGATTTGTTTTCTTTGACTGGACTATCTTTAATCTGTAATACTAACCTGCCACTTCTTGATGTCTTGATTAACTCCATCTAATCAGGTGGACCAGCTCCCTGCCACCACTCTTTGCTCCAAACTTTTTTGCCAATAAACTCTTAAGGCTGCTTTCAGAATCTGTCTCTGCTTTGTGGTCCCCCAGTAATCGTCACAGAACACCAAAAAGTAATTGCTGATGGGTTCTGCTGGAGGTTTTCGCCCTGTCAACGGTGATTTTTTCCTCTCCACTGTCGCTACAAGCATGCTTGGTGTGCAGGATTGGTTGAATTGTCTCTGTAAAGTGCCTTGAGATAACATGTGTTGTGATATTGTAATATATAAATAAACTAAAGGAGTAAAGGAGTGTGCACACAAGGGTAGAGCCCCGGACACTCCTTGACGATTTAGACTAGTATAGGCCTGGCGTACGGAAAATCTGGCAAAAACACTGGCATATGTTGGATAAGTTATGGGTAAGTTTTGTTTAAGGTATGAACAAGCTGAAGTACGCTGGCACACGTCGACATACGGCCAGTACGGAGTCGACAATGTAGATGTGCTATTACAGGAACATGAGTTTCAATTCAAAAGAACCACAATACCACACTGCATTAATGTACTAATACATGCAAATACCGAACCAACCAAGGATATAGTTCATAGAAATCGGCGTAATTAGAAGACGACTGGCTTTTGTGTTCATCTTTTACTATGTTTACATATTTCAGGACACTGCATTTTATGTTTTCTTAATTTTCAAGCCATAAATCATAAAAATTATAAGTGATAATTTGTATTTTTTCCAAATATTTCCCTCTATGTGTATGAATCTATAAAATATATGAGTTACACTTTCGAAAAAGATGGACCAGTTGTTTGTGAACGTTTTTGTGGTATTCTAATGTTTTATACATGTACTGTACCTTCATTACAGTAAAATTATTTAACTTAAAAGACGTTTGCTTTACAGCCTGAAGAAAACTGCTCTTCAAACAATTCTTTCAGACATTTAATGACTGTGATCTGGGACAGGTTTCCCTTTTCATGTTGAGGAAGTTTGACAGCTGTCAGCTGCACTTCATGCGTCTAAAACAAACTTCAGCTAAAACACGGCTGTATTTCCTCCTCCCGTTTCAACTCTGCGGTAAGTTAAAGCAACAACCCCTTTCGCTTTTGTACTTTGAGCACAGATCTGCGTGTTCTGCATTTAGAAACCCCAGAAACTGCGATTCCCTCACCTCTGAGCCTAAAGACCACCCCTGTTTATTTTTAGCTTCTGCGTGGGCAAGCCCCTTATACTCATCAGATTTTGAAAGAGAATCTCACTCTTTCTTTCTTCTTTCTCAGATCTATACCTAAAGGAAATAAAAGGTCCTAATCTATGTCATCAATCTGCTCGCCTAAAAATAAAGGCACGTGTGTCTGTGTGTCTAAACTACAGGGTTCTAATGGCATAAAAGCGAGGCTTAAGAAGGAAGGGGTGATCTTTTAGAGCATTCACTGTGAAATAATTTTATTTGAAAGAATCTATACAGGAACTTCAGGTCTTAAACCTTTTTTAAGGAGATGAGATTATGCATGTTCAAGTAGTTTTAGTCTTAAAAAAGGACAGAAATGTCTAGACAACTAAGAATGGAAAAATGTTTCCTAATTTTTTAAAAACAATTTTTGTTTTGTCCCTGCAAGGTCCTGACTTCACCTCCTCACTTCCTCCCTCACAGAGATGAACTTCCTCTTCCAATTCTCTCTCTGCTCTGCTGGTACAAGAGATCATATTTTTTTTGTCTTGTTCCCTAAGTCTGAATTGTGACTCTTTTAAGCCTGTCTGATTCCTGTGACCTAAATAAGTGGACAATCACAGGAAAGAGGCACAAAGAAAGGCAAAAACTTTGTTTTTCTTTTTGCTGTTTCTTTTTGCCTGTGCTGCAGATTGCTCCAAAAAAGGAAATGGAACATTAAGAATAAAGCAGGAAGTCACACACCTAATATTATCTCTGCAAAGATGTAGAGGAGCTAAAAAAAATACTACATTTAGACAGTTTGAATATAGAAGGTTATTTTTGTTTTTTTTTACGATGGAAACAGAAAAGTCAAAAACGTATATATTTACAGATGATTGTGTTGGTGTTATTTCTTTGTAAAGGAAGTGCAAAAAAAGCTTAAAAAAAGATGAACAGTGTGATTATTACGCTGGTATGAACATGTGGAGTTTGTTAAGTGATGTGTTATCAGTCTGCATAGATTCAGCTTCACCTGCTGCTGCTTTCAAATGTGACGATGCTGATACTGTGAAAGGCTGTAAACAATTCCCAGCAAATAATACTGACCATGTTAAAAGACAAAAAAATATATATATACAAAAATGTATGTTTTTGCAAGTTTTGAGAATATTCTGGATTTTTGTAATAAGAAGATACAGAGAAGTGAGATTTGGTGAAATAAAAACACCTGCAACCTCTTCCTGACTTATTTTACACTGTTTCTTGTCATTCACATTGTCTAAAATATGTAACCTTTTTTTTATTAAAAAAATGAGGTGATTTTTAAAGATTTTATTTGTATTCAAATTTAAACAAAGTGTTCTGGGCTTCGTTTTTTAGCCTCCTTGTCCTCTTCACCCAGACATAGAAATCAGTGGGATTATTTTCCCTTAGAAGTCACCTGATTAGTAAACAGAGTTAACCTAATTTCACTATAAATACAAAGTATTATCCAAAGTATTAAATCCAGAGAACACAGCAATTTTGGTTATAAAAAAATATATATCTCTAAGAGCACTGCACATGTCTGTCCATCTAGACTGAATGTTTAGACATGGAGAGTAATGTTCAGGAAAGAAAACAACTGTAGAAAATATAAAATCTGCCATAAGAAGATGTAAGAGATTAGATTAGGGTTGAGTTGCACCTTGCAGCAGGACAACAACCCAAAACATACAGCCTAAACTCCATAAGGATAGCATAGATCAAAGCATATTTATGGGTTAGAACTGAAGAATCATTTTCAGACCTAAACTCAACTGGAAATGTGTGGCCAGAGTTGAGTATATTGACAAATACTTATATATGCTATCCAATATGATTCAAGTGATTTAAAAACAAGAGAGAGTCATATGTCATCAAATAAAAACAAAAGAAAAACTACTCCAGACGTCAGAAACAGGAGATCATCTTACAGATATCAGATCGCAAACACAGAGACCGGCAGTTTGTGACCATTAATCTCTCTGATTGGACGTACTGAGATAATCTGAGAGAGCCATGCTGTAGTAAGTTTCATTTTAACCAGAATGGACAAAGACCAACTCTCTCTCTCTCTCTCTTTTCACCTATGGTTCACACTCTATGAGCTGCTGTTGTGCAACATAGACATAATGCATATGAGTGTATATTTTATTTTTTTTTATGGGTTTTGAAAATGTATTATTTTTTTAGTCCTTTTCTATTCACATTATATCAATATTAGGTGTTGTTGTTATCAGTATATTATTTGTTTACTTCTTTGCAGCCATTGAAATTCCTGGAGTTTAATGCTGCTGTAGATGAAGTCAGTAGGTATTTTAGGGGAAAAGGTGGTTAAATGTCCTTTTTTTCCCTCGGTGTCAGAGAAGGCTGAAAGCCCCCCCACACACACACTTTTAATATTCATATAAATATGAATATGGGATATATACATACAGTAGCTTGTGAAAGTATTTGGCCCCATTTTGACCTTTTGCCACATTTCAGGCTTCAAATATAAAGATCTCAAATTTTAAGTTTTTTGTGCAGAATCAACAACAAGTGGGACATATTAATCAAGTGAGACAAATTTTAATGAATATTTTTAAACCTTTTAAATAAATATAAAACCTGAAGAAAGGGGCGTGCAAAAAGTGTCGTCCCCTTTACGTTTCAGTGCAGAACTCTCTGCAGAATTTCAGTGAGGATCTCTGAATGACTCATTGTTTACCTAAATGACTGATGATGATAAATAGAATCCACCTGTTTGTAATCTAGCTTCTGTATAAATGCACTGGCTCTCTTATAGTCTCATAAGTCTGTTTAAAGCTCAGAGAACATCATGAGGAACAAGGAACGCACCAGGCAGGTCTGAGATACTATTGTGGAGAAGTTTAAAGCTAAATTTGGATACGAAAAGATTTAGCAAGCTTTAAACCTCTCAAGGAGCCCTGTTCAAGCGATAATATTAAAATGGAAGGACTATTAGACCACTGCTAATCTAGTAGGACCTGGTTGTCCCTCTACTTTCAGCTCCAACAACGAGGAGACTGATTAGAGATGCAGCCAAGAGGCCCATGATCCCTCTGAATGAACTGCAGAGATCTACAGCTGAGCTGGGAGACTTTATGGAGGAAAGCCATTTTTTAGAGGTAGCCATAAAAAGTATTTTTTAAAGTTTGCCACAATCCACCTGGGAGACACAGCAAGCATGTGTAAGAAGGTGCTTTGGTCAGTTGAAACCAAAATCAAACTTTTTTGGAACAATAAAAAAATTGTATATTGTAAAGAAGTAGCACAGCTCGTCACTCTGAACACACCATCACCACTGTCAGATATGGTGGTGGCACCATCATGGTTTGGGCCTGCTTTTCTATTGCAGGGACAGGAAAGATGGTNAGCTGAACATCTGAAGGAAAAGTATAAAAATAATCAAAAAATATTTATTATTATAAAACACAGTTGCAAATTTGACAATTAATAGGACTATAAAACCTCAAGAGGGAAGATCAAGACGTCAAGTAAAGGAAAATGTAAACATAAAGATCAATCTGTGTTCTTTATTTGTTTTTTTTTTTGTTTTATACCAACATGGGAGTTAAAAGTGATACAAAACAAACTTTGCTAGTCTTAACAGTGACATCTCTTTCTATTCATGATTCCAGTATCTCAAAAGTAAAACAAAAATATCAGAGGAATGTAGATGTTTCATATCCAATGTCGCCACCTTAAAAATCCCCAGTAGTTTTGTCATTCTATTTTTTACACAGATGATGCTATCGTTGGCTGACATCATGGTGTGGGGTCGTTTCAGAGATTGTTGGCGGATGTAGTGAACAAGATAATTGCATTAGCCAAGAAGAATGACTTAATCTACATTTCTAAATTTGATCTCAAACAGGCAGCCAGATTCTTTATAAACATTGAGGCAACTTGGAGCTACAGTAGAGCAATGATTTCAAACACACCAAAGCTGCCTGATTTTAGCCTCTGGAACGACCTTACAAATCCCTAACAATCCCTAAGACTGTGTTTAAATGCCATCTATGCCCATCCATCCATTTTCTGTCACGCTTAATCCCAGCTGGGGTCCTGAAGGGCGATGGTGCCTATCTCCAGCCACCCAGCTGGACACCCTTGACAGGTCGCCAGTCCATCGCAGCGCAACATAGAGACAAACAGGACAAACAACCATTCACACACACTCACACCTAAGAAGAATTTAGAGGAGCCAATTAACCTAACAGTCATGTTTTTGGACTGGGGGAGGAGGAGTACCCGGAGAGACCCACACATGCACAGGGAGAACATGCAAACTCCATGCAGAAAGACCCCAGGCCAGGAATCGAACTCAAAACCTCCTTGCTGCAAGGCAGCAGTGTCACCCTATGTGCAGCCTGCCTACTATGCAAGAAAATAAAAATAAAAACTTTTAATAGAGGTAGGGATTTACAAATACGTCCAAAATCTTGTAACTCTAATATCGTGAGCCAGTTCAGTATTTGTTGTTATTCAGGGCAGAAAACAAAATCCATATATATTATAGCCTACAGATGTATTACACACAGTGCAAATACAGATTTTTTTCCTATAATTTAGATAATTATGGCTCACAGAAAGTAAAAAACAAAAATTGAGTGTTTTTTAAATAATGTGAAAATTGTAAAAATGTATAATATGATGCTTATTTAAGTAAAGCAACTGCAAAGGGTTCTTGAGCCTCTAAATTTTATCTGTCACACAAGGGAATAACTAGCAAATGTTGTGGTTTGGTTTGTGGATCTCTCTCTCTCTTTTGATTTTCAGCGGAGCAGTGTTTTGCCAGGGGGCGTGGCTTGTTGCACTGTGGTACTGTGGACTGAGACACCTGCATTCCATCAGCTCATCCACCCTCTGTTTGAAAAGCCTGGTTGTCTCAGCACCATGCTGCCACACCATTCTGTCCTGTTTGGTAGAGCTGCATTAGACTTTGATCCTGATTTGTTTTCTTTGACTGGACTATCTTTAATCTGTAATACTAACCTGCCACTTCTTGATGTCTTGATTAACTCCATCTAATCAGGTGGACCAGCTCCCTGCCACCACTCTTTGCTCCAAACTTTTTTGCCAATAAACTCTTAAGGCTGCTTTCAGAATCTGTCTCTGCTTTGTGGTCCCCCAGTAATCGTCACAGAACACCAAAAAGTAATTGCTGATGGGTTCTGCTGGAGGTTTTCGCCCTGTCAACGGTGATTTTTTCCTCTCCACTGTCGCTACAAGCATGCTTGGTGTGCAGGATTGGTTGAATTGTCTCTGTAAAGTGCCTTGAGATAACATGTGTTGTGATATTGTAATATATAAATAAACTAAAGGAGTAAAGGAGTGTGCACACAAGGGTAGAGCCCCGGACACTCCTTGACGATTTAGACTAGTATAGGCCTGGCGTACGGAAAATCTGGCAAAAACACTGGCATATGTTGGATAAGTTATGGGTAAGTTTTGTTTAAGGTATGAACAAGCTGAAGTACGCTGGCACACGTCGACATACGGCGTGTACGGAGTCGACAATGTAGATGTGCTATTACAGGAACATGAGTTTCAATTCAAAAGAACCACAATGCCACACTGCATTAATGTACTAATATATGCAAATACTGAACCAACCAAGGATATAGTTCATAGAAATCGGCATAATTAGAAGACGACTGGCTTTTCTGTTCATCTTTTACTATGTTTACATATTTCAGGACACTGCATTTTATGTTTTCTTAATTTTCAAGCCATAAATCATAAAAATTATAAGTGATAATTTGTATTTTTTCCAAATATTTCCCTCTATGTGTATGAATCTATAAAATATATGAGTTACACTTTCGAAAAAGATGGACCAGTTGTTTGTGAACGTTTTTGTGGTATTCTAATGTTTTATACATGTACTGTACCTTCATTACAGTAAAATTATTTAACTTAAAAGACGTTTGCTTTACAGCCTGAAGAAAACTGCTCTTCAAACAATTCTTTCAGACATTTAATGACTGTGATCTGGGACAGGTTTCCCTTTTCATGTTGAGGAAGTTTGACAGCTGTCAGCTGCACTTCATGCGTCTAAAACAAACTTCAGCTAAAACACGGCTGTATTTCCTCCTCCCGTTTCAACTCTGCGGTAAGTTAAAGCAACAACCCCTTTCGCTTTTGTACTTTGAGCACAGATCTGCGTGTTCTGCATTTAGAAACCCCAGAAACTGCGATTCCCTCACCTCTGAGCCTAAAGACCACCCCTGTTTATTTTTAGCTTCTGCGTGGGCAAGCCCCTTATACTCATCAGATTTTGAAAGAGAATCTCACTCTTTCTTTCTTCTTTCTCAGATCTATACCTAAAGGAAATAAAAGGTCCTAATCTATGTCATCAATCTGCTCGCCTAAAAATAAAGGCACGTGTGTCTGTGTGTCTAAACTACAGGGTTCTAATGGCATAAACGACAGGCTTAAGAAGGAAGGGGTGATCTTTTAGAGCATTCACTGTGAAATAATTTTATTTGAAAGAATCTATACAGGAACTTCAGGTCTTAAACCTTTTTTAAGGAGATGAGATTATGCATGTTCAAGTAGTTTTAGTCTTAAAAAAGGACAGAAATGTCTAGACAACTAAGAATGGAAAAATGTTTCCTAATTTTTTAAAAACAATTTTTGTTTTGTCCCTGCAAGGTCCTGACTTCACCTCCTCACTTCCTCCCTCACAGAGATGAACTTCCTCTTCCAATTCTCTCTCTGCTCTGCTGGTACAAGAGATCATATTTTTTTTGTCTTGTTCCCTAAGTCTGAATTGTGACTCTTTTAAGCCTGTCTGATTCCTGTGACCTAAATAAGTGGACAATCACAGGAAAGAGGCACAAAGAAAGGCAAAAACTTTGTTTTTCTTTTTGCTGTTTCTTTTTGCCTGTGCTGCAGATTGCTCCAAAAAAGGAAATGGAACATTAAGAATAAAGCAGGAAGTCACACACCTAATATTATCTCTGCAAAGATGTAGAGGAGCTAAAAAAAATACTACATTTAGACAGTTTGAATATAGAAGGTTATTTTTGTTTTTTTTTACGATGGAAACAGAAAAGTCAAAAACGTATATATTTACAGATGATTGTGTTGGTGTTATTTCTTTGTAAAGGAAGTGCAAAAAAAGCTTAAAAAAAGATGAACAGTGTGATTATTACGCTGGTATGAACATGTGGAGTTTGTTAAGTGATGTGTTATCAGTCTGCATAGATTCAGCTTCACCTGCTGCTGCTTTCAAATGTGAATGTACTGTGAAAGGCTGTAAACAATTCCCAGCAAATAATACTGACCATGTTAAAAGACAAAAAAATATATATATACAAAAATGTATGTTTTTGCAAGTTTTGAGAATATTCTGGATTTTTGTAATAAGAAGATACAGAGAAGTGAGATTTGGTGAAATAAAAACACCTGCAACCTCTTCCTGACTTATTTTACACTGTTTCTTGTCATTCACATTGTCTAAAATATGTAACCTTTTTTTTATTAAAAAAATGAGGTGATTTTTAAAGATTTTATTTGTATTCAAATTTAAACAAAGTGTTCTGGGCTTCGTTTTTTAGCCTCCTTGTCCTCTTCACCCAGACATAGAAATCAGTGGGATTATTTTCCCTTAGAAGTCACCTGATTAGTAAACAGAGTTAACCTAATTTCACTATAAATACAAAGTATTATCCAAAGTATTAAATCCAGAGAACACAGCAATTTTGTTTATAAAAATATATATATCTCTAAGAGCACTGCACATGTCTGTCCATCTAGACTGAATGTTTAGACATGGAGAGTAATGTTCAGGAAAGAAAACAACTGTAGAAAATATAAAATCTGCCATAAGAAGATGTAAGAGATTAGATTAGGGTTGAGTTGCACCTCGCAGCAGGACAACAACCCAAAACATACAGCCTAAACTCCATAAGGATAGCATAGATCAAAGCATATTTATGGGTTAGAACTGAAGAATCATTTTCAGACCTAAACTCAACTGGAAATGTGTGGCCAGAGTTGAGTATATTGACAAATACTTATATATGCTATCCAATATGATTCAAGTGATTTAAAAACAAGAGAGAGTCATATGTCATCAAATAAAAACAAAAGAAAAACTACTCCAGACGTCAGAAACAGGAGATCATCTTACAGATATCAGATCGCAAACACAGAGACCGGCAGTTTGTGACCATTAATCTCTCTGATTGGACGTACTGAGATAATCTGAGAGAGCCATGCTGTAGTAAGTTTCATTTTAACCAGAATGGACAAAGACCAACTCTCTCTCTCTCTCTCTTTTCACCTATGGTTCACACTCTATGAGCTGCTGTTGTGCAACATAGACATAATGCATATGAGTGTATATTTTATTTTTTTTTATGGGTTTTGAAAATGTATTATTTTTTTAGTCCTTTTCTATTCACATTATATCAATATTAGGTGTTGTTGTTATCAGTATATTATTTGTTTACTTCTTTGCAGCCATTGAAATTCCTGGAGTTTAATGCTGCTGTAGATGAAGTCAGTAGGTATTTTAGGGGAAAAGGTGGTTAAATGTCCTTTTTTTCCCTCGGTGTCAGAGAAGGCTGAAAGCCCCCCCACACACACACTTTTAATATTCATATAAATATGAATATGGGATATATACATACAGTAGCTTGTGAAAGTATTTGGCCCCATTTTGACCTTTTGCCACATTTCAGGCTTCAAATATAAAGATCTCAAATTTTAAGTTTTTTGTGCAGAATCAACAACAAGTGGGACATATTCATCAAGTGAGACGAATTTTAATGAATATTTTTAAACCTTTTACGGTAAATAAATATAAAACCTGAAGAAAGGGGCGTGCAAAAAGTGTCGTCCCCTTTACGTTTCAGTGCAGAACTCTCTGCAGAATTTCAGTGAGGATCTCTGAATGACTCATTGTTTACCTAAATGACTGATGATGATAAATAGAATCCACCTTTTTGTAATCTAGCTTCTGTATAAATGCACCGGCTCTCTTATAGTCTCATAAGTCTGTTTAAAGCTCAGAGAACATCATGAGGAACAAGGATCGCACCAGGCAGGTCTGAGATACTATTGTGGAGAAGTTTAAAGCTAAATTTGGATACGAAAAGATTTAGCAAGCTTTAAACCTCTCAAGGAGCGCTGTTCAAGCGATAATATTAAAATGGAAGGACTATTAGACCACTGCTAATCTAGTAGGACCTGGTTGTCCCTCTACTTTCAGCTCCAACAACGAGGAGACTGATTAGAGATGCAGCCAAGAGGCCCATGATCCCTCTGAATGAACTGCAGAGATCTACAGCTGAGCTGGGAGACTTTATGGAGGAAAGCCATTTTTTAGAGGTAGCCATAAAAAGTATTTTTTAAAGTTTGCCACAATCCACCTGGGAGACACAGCAAGCATGTGTAAGAAGGTGCTTTGGTCAGTTGAAACCAAAATCAAACTTTTTTGGAACAATAAAAAAATTGTATATTGTAAAGAAGTAGCACAGCTCGTCACTCTGAACACACCATCACCACTGTCAGATATGGTGGTGGCACCATCATGGTTTGGGCCTGCTTTTCTATTGCAGGGACAGGAAAGATGGTCCAAACTGATGGGAAGATGGATGGAGCTAAATCCAGGACTATTCTAGAAGAAAACATTTTAGAGGCTGCAAAAGACCTGAGACTGGGATGGAGATTTATCTTCCATTATGACAACGATCCAAAACATAAAGCAAAATCTACAGTGGAATGGTTCTCAAATAAACATATCCTATGTTAGAATGGCCAAGTCAAAATCCAGACCTGAAGGAAATAACTGAAAACTGCTGTACAATTAATTCAATTAGTTAATTTTTAGAGCTCCAATTCACAACATGTCATCTCAAGGCACTTTACAGTTCAACCAGATCATGCAGTCAAATTGATTCAAAGTTTTCAATCTAAGGAACACCAGTTGACTGCATTGACTCAAATGCAATCCTTCACACTAAGCATGCTTGTAGCGACAGTGGAGAGGAAAAACTCCCCTTTAACAGGAAGAAACCTCCAGTAGAACCAGGCTCAGTGTGAGCGGCCATCTGCCAAGGCCGACTGGGGTTCAAGGAGACAGAAGCAGAGATACAGAAAGAAGCAGAGATACAAAAGGCAACTTTGAAAGGCTGCCCCGTTCAAGGAAACAGGAAACTATCATGTTCCTATCCTGTGGAATCAACAATCAGTTTTGGCCTGTGAGGCAGACGCCCTGTCTACTATTAGGATAAGTCTTAAAACTTTCCTTTTTTAAAAAGCTTATAGTTAGAGTGGCTCAGGTTATCCTGAGCTATCTCTATAGTTATGCTGCTATAGGTTTAGGCTGCTGGAGGACATAGATACCATCTTTCATTAATCTGTTTAATTTTATCTCTTTTCTTTAAGTCTTTAGTATTTGTTAGCTCAACTTCTAACTTTATGCTCTCTTTGCTTGTTCTCACCATAGGGGGTTCCTGTTTATATTTGACAACATGTAAAACGATTCTCCTGCAGTCACTTGATTTCACAGAAATGTTAAGCAGATAAAGCTCCCACTGCTTTTATTTAAAAACACACATGTTATGTATAGCGCATAAATACAGAACAGCGAAAACACCTTGCTGCTAAAATATACAGAACAGCTAAACTGGAAGATTTTAAGGAATTAAAAGATGAACTTATGAACTGCGATAATGCAACACAGCCGCATGGAGAACAGCAACTAGACACCAGACACAATGCAATCAATGAACTTTAGGATATTGATGTCATGGAAACATTAAGAAGAACATGTAACTGATAAACAACATATTTTTAAGTGTAAACAATTACATTTCTACAATGTTAATGTGAAGTATGCATCACAGTGATTGGATCAAATGGAGGAACCTTTAGCTCCAACCTTTTGACCCAATCTTGGAATAAAGACGCCACTGTTTGTCTTTCTGAACAAGTTTTTGAAATCTGCACTTGTGACTCAACTTCTCTGTTTTTTTAAAGTAATTATTAAAAGAGAAACTCCAGGCATGTCAGTAAAACGAAAGGACACCGCAGAGGAGAACAAGGGTGACAGGGTGGCAACAATGTCACCGTAAAAACCTTCTAAGTTCCGAACATATACCCGCTGTGGACAAAAGTCTCATTGTTGTTTGAGGTTTTGAGCTGCAGTGTCATATAAGTCATTCACTGGTTCTATAAGGTTCAGCAAGGGGGCGGAATGGCGGGATCCTGATTAAGTCTGAGTGAGCGTCTGTGTGTAAGGATGATGCAGCTCCTTAGTGAGGAATAAATTAAAGAGAGTGACGACAGACACATCTAACGGACCAGGATCTGCGTAAGAACATGAATCATTCTCTAAATGTGTGCAAATTTAAGCTAAAGGGGGAAACAAAATTCAACCACGTCATTAACTTAAAATAACCTCTTGACCTGTGAAAACACTAAAGAAATGTGCTACCTTCTCTGTAAAGATGTCATATTTACGATGGGAATCTCATGCTGGAGATTTTATTCTTTTTTTTTGTTCTTGAAGCCTTCTAACCTCTTGGAGTGAGAGCTGTGGGGGTGAGGGCCACCAGAGAGGCCCCCCCTCTGTCTGCTACTGTACTCTGTGGCTCATTTTTACAGAGGAGCTGTGTTCAAACCGGGGTCTAAGGGCAAAATGGGAAAAAGAAGCGCGCACTTGTGTGTTTTTGGTCTATAGGGCTTTATGAGCACATTACTGCACATGGTGTCTCTGATGTGTTTACTCTTATCTTTTGGGGGGTCCTATATTAAGTACAGGAAGTGATTTTTTTTTTTTTACATCCAGAAGCTTTGATCTGCCTCTAATGTCCTACATTAGCCATCTTTTGTCCACCCCCTCCTCCCCTTATTACTGGAGGAAGCCCTCATTGTCCTGCTGTTTCCCCTCATTTCATGTTTTTATGGGGCACAGTACTAAAGCGTGCCGCTTCAGCATTCTGCACGTGGCACTGAGGCACGTTCACCACTTCACACACTAAGATGTCAAATTCAAACCTGACTAAGAATGCTTTTGTTAAGAGAATTAATAGAACATTAAAGAGTCTCAAAGAGGCCATGTAACTTTAACTTTGTGTGATGTTACAGACTTTGGGTGTATTTTTTAAAGCTTTCACGGGATAAACTAATACAAAGTAGAACATAACTGTGAAGTGAAATGAAAATGATAAATGGCTTGGTAGGTATTGGTTTTCATTCCTCTTTTAATCTGATACCTGCAAATAAAATGCAGAGTAAATAGCCTTTTTAAAGTCACCTAGGTAGTAACTGCATTAGCTGAGTTTAATTTAATCTCAGAATAATATGACTAAAACCAGAATAAACAAAAAAAAATGCAACCTGAACATACCATACTTATTGTGAAGCATATTGTTGGCTGCAACATGCAGAGGGGATTGATAAGTTTGATGGAATAAAGAAAGGAGGTAGATAGAGGAGGATCCTGGATGATAAATGTGAAAGCAGGATGAAGGCTCGCTTTACAACAGGCCAGGTAAGCTAGAAATGCAATCAGAACTACTAGTAGAGGCCTAAAGAGGCCCAACAAAGTACTGACTCTGGGATACACCATACATTTTCAGGTTTTCATTGTGTAAAAAATTTGTTCACCATTTTAAACTGAACTTCCACTTTACGATTATGCTCCACTAAGGATCATTCTGTAACATTAAATCCCAATAAAACATATATTGAAGTTTTTTTGGTTGGAACATAAAAAAGGGGAAAAAGGCTATGAGCAGATTAACTGGAAAACTATAGCTTTTAATTAAAGCAATTTATCTTTACAATGGGATTTAATGCTTTATGAGCCGTCTGGCTGTTCACAAGTTTTTCCAACGAGACCAATTAGCCAAAGCAGTGTGTATATCTGTGCTGAGTAAGCTTTTATGTTAACATGGAGAGCTCCCTCTGAAGTGGATTATTCATTGCTCTCTGACTCCTTCCTTCCACTACACGTACATTGTTCTTACTTTAAATTCATACAGTCATTCGTGTCGCTGTCTTCTTCCTGCAGAGGAGGGGTAGGGGCCTGGCGGTTTCTGCTGAGGAAGTTCAGAGCAGGGCGGGAGACCTTCGAGGGAGGGGGTACCGGGGAGGAGGAGGAGGGCAGAGGAGCCACAGTGGCCCTGACCCTGCTACTGGATCCAAGCTGGCGGTTTGGAGGCTGTATTGAGACAACACACGCATTGTGTCCTTTTATGTGTTGAAAACTATTTCCACAAACCATTTTCTTTCTCTTTTTTTTTTTTACTTTCATAAATATATATTTACTTAACACCCAACTGAGAGTGATAAAAGCATAACTGAATTGAAATTGAATTACATCTTAGCTGCAGATTGTGATTGTTCTTCCATTTCTGACAATGAAACCTATGAAAAATCCTAAAACAGCTGTTTCTGATTCAAGCTCATCAGGAGCCATTTTCTCCGTATTTTCCATGTTAAAGACACCTAGCATTCAAACCAGAGGGTCATCAGCGTCCCTTTGAACTTGATAATAAGCTGAGCAGCTAACACAGCTACCACAGACAGGGAACGCCATGACTCTCAACTGGAATTGGAGAGAGCTGATCTAAAACAAAGAGTCACGCAGAGATCAGAGCGTGACCCCGATTTGAAATGAGAGCGGCTCATTGAGGAGGAGGAAGTCAGAGGAAACATTGTCAGAGAGGCCTCACCCACCCAGCTAGAACCTGCACCACGACAGCGGCCTTTAAAAAATGACAATCTTAAAGTTGTTCAATGCATCTCTGTTCACCCTTCGTTACTCTGATACCCCTAAATAAAATCCGGGCACAACTAATTGCCTGAAGAAGTTAAATTCCCTTAGCGAGCAGTTCCAAATCTCACAGAACAGTCGCAGTCCATCGTTAGAACATGGCAAAACTGCATGCGGACCTAAACAGAACTTTTTGGTCCACACAAATACCGGGTGGAGCTAAAAGAGGAAGCAGGGAAAGAATACCACAGTGTTTTAGAGTGGCCTAGTCAAAGTATATTACCAAAAAAAGGAGAGACTTTATGAGATTCATCCAATTTTCTGTCCATTATAATCCTATTGAGTAAATAATCTTTTTTAGCAAAAAAACACAGCTGAATTCATCAGATTTCTAACTGAAATAAAAATGGATCAAAAACAGAAAGACGAAAGATAAAAATAACTTCATATTAAGACATCAGAGTTATGCTCCAGAGCTAACAAAAGGGCGCAACACAAGACATCAAAGTCCTGAACATGTATTGAAGCCAACTATTTGCATGTCAGCAGCCTTATCAGGCCCAGTGAGTCACAGGGCCTACAGCTATGACACTCTGGGGTCACAGCCAGCCTCTGCTGATAGAAGGAAATAAAGCGACAGCTTGGGAATATTTTTTACAACACAACATAAAAACTGTCCACCAGAGAGATAATAACATATTTGAAGTCCTTTTCTAAGAAATTTCACTTATAAATCTGGATCAGAAATCTCTTTCCGTAGAAAATATCTTTTTTTTTGTTGCTTTTTTCTATTACCTAAACTTTCCTTTGGTCTGGTAGAGTGATAAATTGGCATTTATGAGTCACTGTTCTAAAATATAAAACAAAAGACTGATTCAGAGTTATCTGCTTTTGATCTTAAAACACGCAGAATTACTCTGAGTCAACAGGACCTTCTATCATAACGCTTGAGGTTTAGATCTAAATGTAATCTGATTTATGATCTTTGCAGCAACATCCCAGAAGTGCAGTTTGTCTGGTTTTTAACTTCTAACCAATATGTATGTATACGAGTAAGCTTTAATTTTGTCACATTTTTGGTTTCAATCTCTGGGTACTTAATCTAAAAAAATTAAAGTATATTAACATTTTACTGCATTTGATTTTAGTTTAATCTTTCTTAAAGCTGTCTGTGTTCACTCCATACCGACACCTAGTGGGCCAATAAGGAACTCTGAAAGTACGGTAAAGAGGAAGTTACATAGAGCATGGCCTAAAAGAGGTTAGTAATAAACTGCCTCACCAACAATGTTTCCATTTATCTTATGATTCCCACGAGGTGCAGCGGCTGACCTTTACCCATCTGTTTATCATACCTGTCGGTGCTGACGGCTGACTGCGTTCCTGCTGCTTTCTGCTGCCAGAGGCTGCTCTCTGTGGGTGGCTGTCGACTGCAGCCTGGAAGTAAAGGAGATGTTAAATTTATCATGTGGTTGTTATACTTTGCTGTTAATGTCCATTTCTTGCACATCCATCACATACAGTGTCTTCCACAATTATTGCAATTATGTGTAAAATTTTGACAATCTTAAGCTATATTTCAAGGCATTTTTGCTATATTTCAAAACTTTTTTGCACCATTTTTAAGTTTTGTGTTTCAATTGCTTTCCCATATGTTTGGATCATGATCCTGTTTAGAGACCCAGGGATTTCTAAGGTTTTGACAGAGCCTACCTGATTGATATTTGAATTAGGGCAGTTAATCTGATTAATCGTGAGTAATTGATTATTGAAATAATTGTCAACTATTTTAGTAATCAATTAACTGGTAACTGGAGTATAGAGACTCTCAAACATGCCCTTAGCTGATAGAGCAACACACTTAGAGCAGCAATTCTATCAAGATTAAAAAAAATATATATATAAGCATTTTGCATTAAAGATAAAAAACTTTTTTTATCTCTCAATATGCTCTATCCAGAACACCTCAAGTGGAAAAGTTTTAGTTTCACCTGCTTTCATTTCGTAAAAATTCTTCTTCAAGGAACCTTTGGCTATCCGATTATTAATTGATTAATCAAAAAGATAATCGAAAGATTCATCGACTTGCAGAATAATTGTTAGTTGCAGCCCTAAATGGAATTGATGCAATCTACTCTAACAAGGTTCCCTGAGTCTTTGGAAAAGAAATGGCTGTTTATTTACATGCATTTGACAGCTGGACAAATATAATATCTGAGTTAAAAGATACGGCCTCTATGTGGCAGCGAAAACAGGCAGTCAAATTGAAAGGCACAAAGAAGAGTACGAGAGCGTTATGGCGACAGTTATGAAGTTAGTTTGGAGTTGAATGTTAGATATTTTAGCTCAAAGTTGATCCAATACAGTAACTCAGATCCTATGGAGTTCCATTAGAACCAAAAGTATGTTTATGTGTCTATGTATAGTTTTTTGTTTATGTTTTATGTACTTATGCCCAAGGAAGGTGTATATGTTATGTGCACATGTTTATATAAGGTGTTTTTTATGTATATGTTGTTATTAAGTCCATTAATATAGCACATTTTTGTTGTAAGAAAATGAAGTGCTGCATACAATAGCATAACACGGAAAATTACATTCATTAAAAAAGAAGAAAAACATATATGATAATAGCATAAAACGAAGTTGGACTAATAATGTGTGAGTAGCACAGTCAATGGTCACACTAAATAAATATTTTCTATCAGAATTTTCAGCAATTTCAACACTTTTACAGTTTTTTTTTTTTAGAATTTTGTTTCTAGTTTTACATGTATATATACTAAACCAGTCCGCTACTGTTTAAATTATCGTCCTTTGTTCGAAAAACAATATTTCAGTTTTGTTTTGATTGAGCTGAAGAAAATTTTTTTGACTCCTTTAATCCTGGAGTCAACAAATCTATGGTTCCATTGTGTAAAACGAAACTTTTGAGCTGTTGGCCGCTTTTCTGTGATTTACAGAATATTCTCTTTGTCGTATATTTCTGAGACATATGACACCACATGACCACATTGTAGGTTTCTGCCAAAAGGGGTTTTGAATTTCTGATCAACAAAGGTTTAGATCAGATCAAAGAGATTTTGCGCATATAAACGTAGCTAATGTGGAGAATGGCCTCCTTTGTCTTAGTTTTAGTTGTTGATTTAAAGGTTTAAATCAGGGGTGCCCAAGTCCAGTCCTCAAGAGCTACCATCCTGTAACTTTTAGATGCATCTCTTCTCTAGCACACCTGAATCTAAAGCATCAATCCCCTCATTTAGCTCAGCAGAGGCATGGTAACGAGCCACTCATTTGATTCAGGTGTGTTAAAAATGGTTGCATCAAAACTTGCAGGATAGTAGCTCTTGAGGCCTGGACTTGCGCACCCCTGGTTTAAATCATTGCTCTCAGTATCTAAAAGTAAGTTAAGGCAAGTTGGTTCAACCTTTCACCAATTCCCTGACTTATTAAAGAACAACATTTGTGTAATATTAATGGCATCAAGATATTTTACCTGTTTTGAGGAGAGTAAGCCTGCTCTAAGAGCCCAGGGAAACTCCAGGGGATTATCAGGTAAAAGTTTCTAAGAATTCAATTTAAAAACAAAGAAATTTTTCGAGGAGCACTAATTGTAACTCCAGTTACATGACATATATCCCTGAATTAAAGGCTGTGTTTACCCATTTAATTTTAGCGTGAATTTAAGGTAGTTTCTCAGGTGTTTCATCCTGAGAGGGATAAATCGACTGACCTGTAGGGGTATCGTGGCTGTGAGAGACCTCTGCTCCTGAGCTGCTGGTAGAGGTTACTGCTCAGTAAGAGAGGGTTCAACACAAACTCCTTATCAAGCTGAGAGAGACAACTCTGAGACACACAGAAAACACAATCACCTCACATAACGCACTCATGTGAGTCAGAAAAAGCTAACCAGCAAAAATAAACATTGAAGTAATACCTAGTATACTGTAGAAACAAGCACAACAAATAATGGAACAATAAAATAATAGAACCAGCATTATATCCATCCAAAACTGTAAAGTAAACTGTAAAGTATTTAAAGTGTATTGAACCTGTATAGTCTGCAGGGAATCAGGAGTTGAGTCCTGGTTTGAGCCGGACATTGAGCAAGGCAGCAGCAGCTCTCTGGAGGCGACGGGTTTAAGGAGGAGGGAGAAATATGGAGACGGCTGGAGGATGTAGTGGGAATATACACCTGTGAAAAAGGTTCAATCAGAGGATGTGAATGCAAAAACACACAAGGACTGACAAATTGTGGACTTCTTTTTCTGCGATATGTTTTTTTTTTTTGTACTCTGACCTGAGCCTCCGGCTATGGACCTTTTATCAGGTTCCGCCTTCAGCAGGAGGAACAAGTCTTGACTCTGATGTCAGAGAGAAGAGATACTAGATCAGAAAATGGCTTTTAGTGCATACAGGGAGATATGGAGAACTTGAGAGAAGTTTACTGCAAATAAATAACTCAGCCATTTTCAACAGTAACATTAAATGCCATTTAAAATTATTTTGGCAGACTGAGACATACAGTAACAGCGAAACCAAACCAAAGTTTAATTAGTTTCAACACTGGATTAGCAGAGATCTCTCAAAAACTACTGCAACAACAAGGTCGATTCCTTTATTTCTGCTGAAAAATGAAGGACTATGCCCTGAAAAAAAATCATCTGAGGCTTTCATGGAGGTTAAATTTCGCAATTATTATTTTTTTTAAGTTTAGACATTTGAAGATACTGCAGGTAACAAAAATGTTTGCTTTAAGCAGCTGAAATAAAGAATCTTTTGACTATGAAACAAAACACAAACCATGTATAGCCGACTTTCATATAACATCTGGTATACCTTCCATTTTTTGTAATTTAAGGCTCTGAGAAGCGCCCACATCTCCAAATTGTACGTAGATGCTGTTTTTTAGGTGATAGGCCTTAGATACATTATAAACAAAAAAAAACTGTCAAGCTTTAAAAGAGGAACCTCCTCATTGTTTAGCGATGAGGAGAAAATAAAAACAAGGATTTGTTTTATTGTAATACTTCAGTGCTTCAGATTGTTATATAGTTTTTAAAAAACTTATAAAGATTGTCTAAATAAACAGTGAAAAAACAGATTGCCTCAATGTTTTATTAATAAGAGTAGTTTGAGAGTGTTTCATAACTAAATCACATTTGAAACAATGAATTACCTGTAAAATTTTCGTTTAGAAAGCTGAGTTCATTTTCAGCAGCCAGACACAGTCGCGATTAGTCCTAGATCCTAAGATTACACATTGAGCCTTGATCTTAACGTATTCAGAAGCAGATGAGTCTCTAAGTCTGGAACTAATTTCTAAGGTATTTCTGAAGCTTTGGAACTCCAGTGATCCATCCTGAAAGTCATTATCTATAAAAGGAGAACACATGGAACAGTAGGGAACCTTTCCAAAGTATCCAGCCAACAACAGTTACCCAAAAAAACATATTGACAAGGAGGGGTTTTGATTTCACACAGGACCACATGGTTTCCTTTAATAAATCAAAACTGTTTAAAAACTACATTTGAAATTGTATGAAAAATGACAATAGTTTTTTTCACAGCCCTTTAGATCCAGTATCCTGACGGCTCAGTAGTGTCATGCTTCTTTTCAGGCTGAAGAGATTCTAAATCTGCTATAATCCAGTTGCTTAAATGGTGGTAGACCATCACAGGAGGCCGTTAACCCACTGTGAAGAATGTTTAGTTCCAGATCAGTCAAAGAGCTTAGAAGGTAGCAGATTTTTCCATTTAAACACCAGATCCTTAAGGAAGCCACTGTTGGACCAGGAGAATAAAAGTAGAAAGTCCTTGTTTTTTTTGACCAGCTTTGATCCTGAAACCTAGTGACATCACCAGTGGTCTACTGCTGTTTTCCCATGATATGTTATACTTTCAGTTTCCTTCTCAGCTTTTAGTCTTAAGAGCAACTTCTCCTTTTCTGTAAGAGTAGGCAGCTTTTTCAGCAGTCACATGAGGTTCTTAAACAACATCTGTTATCAAACCCAAACAGCTTCAGATAACTAGAGAAAAAAAAATGGCTTCGCTGTTGGAGTAATTTTAGGGGGCCATATCTCCCCCTAAAATTACCTTATACAATCTAAAAAAATAAAAACCCACATCAATAAGTGCACCTAGACATGAAAGCTTTGCTCAAACCTTTAATACAACTGTAAGAAAGGGAATGTGTTAAATGGTTTACACACCCTGAGGGTCTGGCAGAGAGCATGAAACAGGCTGTTGTTGGCCTCCATCTCATCCCAGTCCAGCTGCCAGGAGGTTGTGGGTCGGATCACCAGCGGCAGCCCGTACAGCACACTCTCACACACTCCGTCTGCATGCAGCACCCTTCAAAACACACAGCATAAAAGATGAAACAGCAGTACATGTTTTTGTTTATTTTAAATGTTTTGGGGCAGTAGTGGATTTTATTTACAATAGGAAATGTGCAGAAAGGGATCGGGGGAAAAAGAAATGCAGAAATGTTCCCATGATTGGTTAAGGAGCCATGGTTGCATCATTTATTGGTTGCCTGCTCTGCTGCACCATCTTGAACCATCCAACGAAAAGGATTGGTGACTACAACTTCAAAATGCCTGTGATGGGAGCTAAGCCAGATATGATGACATCATTACTTAAATATATGAGCCAAAAACTGTGACTCATTTATGTAAAGCACCTTTTTGTTCCTGGACACAGGCTCATGTCGGCTCTAACTGTAGCTCTGCTGAAATGCAAAATCCATGCAAATCAGGAGAGTGGTTAACAGAAGCAAACAGGTCTCTAAACACCTAGTTTTCTGCTTTCTGATGTGAGGACACAAAGGACAGAGTGTGTTTATGTGTGTGTGTTTTTAGGTGCTGGTGACATCAGCCCTTAAACATAAGCCAGGTGTTTTTGGCATCTGAGAAAAAAAATGGCTAAAAATGTATTCAAAGCAGCTGCATGGCTAAATGCATCTACATGAGAAACAAAGATAATAAAAGGAAATATTATAAAACTAATACCGTAATTCAAATGAAGATTATTGAAACTTTTAGAGGCAGTTCTTGTGAAACAAAGCTGCACAAAAATAGACTAAGGTTACAAGTATGTCATCCTTTCTAGTTACATTAGTACCACTCTTTAAATGGCCAAAGACTCAGGAGTGTTTAGTCACAAGGAGAATTAATGCAGGGGGCTGAGGGAGGGAGATAATAACAGAAATGGAGAGAAACGGTAAAAAAAAAATCTGACATGAGTAATACAAAACAGGAAAGAATGAACAAAGAATCTGTTGCAAATGCAAGTGAAATAAATCATCAAAAACTAGGAAACATAAACAGGAAGGAAGAAAAAGAGATATAGAGAAACTCACAAACTGAAACCCTTAAAGATTGAGACTCCTATGAAGTAATAAACTAAACACTGTTTGGACATCCTTCCTCCACAGGAACAACTAATCTGCTCTCACATCATTCTCTTCTGTATGATGTGGATTCGGATTATATTTATAGTACTACACACCAAAGTGAAGTGTAGCAAAATTATCATTTGTCTAATTTAAAACACTTTGGGGCCGATCTTCATGTCTGCATGTCTTAAAACAGGTGTAAATATGTTTGTACGTGCAGAGCCGGTCTTAAAAAAGAAGTAAAATGATTTGTGTTCGCAATTCAGCAGACAGTGTGCAAAGATTTTTATGCAATCTTTGATGCTGATGCTCTTCCTGCAAAACACAATACAGCATTAATTGGGAATACTTTTCTCAAAGCAGTGATGTTGATGATTTAATGGGGATGTAAATGGAGAAAAAAGAAAAAAACGGCTAAAGGAGCTTACATTAATGTCAAAAGTTGGGAAAGCCTGAAAACATCACATTATATAACTTTCAATTGTAGAACTACTGAAAACACAAAATGTAACTTGACTTCATAGTAATGAATTAAACTGTATTGGACTTTCAAATTTAGACAAGAAGCTATCAAAATATGTGTGATTAAAGCTTCATTTTTTTTTTTTTGCAAGTCACTTGGTGTTTTTTATTTTTATTTTAGCAGAATCTGTTTCCATTTATTCATTAAAAACTTCACCAAAACATCTTACAGTAAGAAGTGCTTCATTATGTTGATTCCTTGTGTTCCAGCTGGTCCAGAAATAGAACAATAGTGATGAAAGGATGTAAAGCATATGGAGGATATAAACAAGCCAGTCAAGAAAACTTCTTTAAGCCCAATTGAGCTCGCTTTAAGATGTTTCAAACACCAGAGCAGGACAAAGCATCCTCTGATATGAGACAGAGTTCCATCTAAGAAATATTCCACTACTTCATAGAGTCAGAATGAAGGCATTCATAGCCAGAGGAGGTAGGTTTCATCACACGGACGGTAAATGGCTCGAGGACATGGCAGATGATATGGAAAAGGGGGCATTCGTGTTGTGTGCAAGAAAAGAAAACTATTAAAAAACTTAGTTTAGTTTTCTTAGCAGTTTTTGGAACAGTAGTGGACCCAGAAAGCATTGGAGGCACTGCATATCCCTGATAGCCAAGAAACATCTTCGGTGCCTCAAAACGGATCTGGAGAGAGCTGCTGTTGGAGGATCTTTACCCACTGATCTGATCTTGGGTGAGGAGATGACAGCAGATAGATAAATAGCTCTTCTTTCAGACCGCGCCACCCTTCAGTCAGAATGAAGGAGCTTTACACACCAATGTGCCTGTGCTAATTCATAGTCATTCAGCTTTGGGGTTTAGACATCAACAAACCTGTTGCTGGTTTACCACCAGTTCTGTCTGGAGCCCTTTGACAGAAACCATTGCAGATCAGAAATATTAACAAGATTAAAAGTTTTGGAAACAATCTGACTCAGTCATCCATTTGTTACAATCTAACTAAGGAGACTGAATAATAAATATAAAAGTGGAAATGTGCATGATTAAGGTAAATATTCAAGATCTAAGAAATAGGTCATGAAGTAGCCAAAGCCTTTCCAAAAAATTCGAAAGAGTTTTTTAAATACTGGAGGAAAAAATTAGTCGAGACATCAGTAAAGATCGCATTAAATTTGGATAGCTTGGAAGCAAATTATGCAGAAATGAGGACAAGTTCAGGACTTTTGCACTGTTTAGTATGTCCACATGGATTTACCAATCTGCAGAACTAAGTCACTCAGTATCCTTCTAGGGACCACATAGAACTGAGCTGTTTT